>NC_064420.1:42380000-42680000 GCF_023375975.1 Astyanax mexicanus | reverse complement strand
AAACATTGTGCTTAATTATATGTAAACATTTATAAGGCCTGATTGTAAAATAACTGTAAAATGGTGAATATTACGTGATCCTCAATAAACAACAAGTAAAAAATAGAAAAGCTTCTAAAAAAATAAAGAATTTCTGTTGAAGGTTAAGCATGTTTTTTTTCTGACTCTGTCATGTTGATATGTTGGGAATACAAGGAATCCTGTGGAAAACTGGTGATGAGAACAGGACACAGGTACCGTACTTAACCATGGGAATGATCTCAAAAAACAATCACTGTGAATAATCCCAGCTAAAGCCATCATCACCACCTGATTACGGTGGGCCTGAGAAGACTTCAGCCGAACTAAAAAGCACCCTGACTATAAATCATCTTCTGCGACCACACGACTGCAGAGATGAAAAACATCTCCGTCTGTTCTACTACACCACCCTGACGGACGCGACTGGACGAGGTGTATGAGTCTAAGAGTCCAAACACTCAGGGGTCCAGACACTCTGAAACCACTGCTTTCCTGTGGATGTGTTTGCTGTGCATGAGGAATGTGGACCGACCGCTGGACCACACAGAGCAATCAGGCTGATGTCTGTGGCTTCCCCCCGACTCCCCACCTCAGCAGTACTCTGCCATGCCGGTTCCCTGGCTAAACTGTGTGTGAGGAGAGCTGTTTTCTTGTGTGAGTGTGTGTGAAGAAGGTGTGTGTGGGTGTGGGTGTATGTGTATGTGTGTGAACTTGTGGGTGGTGGTATAATTTACACCGCAATATCAGTCCCCTCCCCGCACGCTGAAGGACCACGACCTCCTGATTTCTCTATTAGTGTGACAGGCTGTTTCCATTTGGCCCGCGTTTCACCCAGACTAAATCATTTTCTGCAACCGCACAACCCAACACATTAAGATCCCCACTGAAACTCCTCAGTTATTTATACTGTATCCCGTCTTCAGACGACCTCAGCTCTGCTGCTCCTCACTGCTGTTGCGTTCCACAGCTTTACAGATGGCTCCATCTTCATGGGAACCCGTTCGGTGCGACTGTGTGGAATATTACATTCTTAGAACTGTTTTGACTAGATCTAGTGTTGGAACAATCTGCAATCACTAACAGTGAGAGCATTCTAGAACAGTGTACATGACAGAGCATTTTACAACATTACCGAGCAAAGTAATAGAGAATTCTAGAATAAGGGAACATCTAGAACAGCGTAAAACAGAGGCCATTCTAAATCAGTGTAAACATTGGACACTCTAGAACAGTGTCCAATAGGCAGGACACACTAGAGCGAAATGATAAAGAAAGCATTCTAGAATTGTGTGAAAAAGAGAAAATTCTAGATCAGTAGCAATAAAGGAGAACATTCTAATAAACGTGAAAGAAAAATGTATAACAGTGCAAATGAAGAAACATTATTACAAAGTATTAATTTGAAACAAATTACATTCTAGAGCAGTCTAATAAGGGAACATTCAAAAACAACATCAGTAAGAGAGGACATTCTAGAGTGCTAGAACACTAGAACAAGGGGCCAGTTGTTCAAATGTAATCTAATCGGATTTTGGTTATCGGACTGGATCAAATCTGGAAAACGGGTTGTTCAAAAGGGAAAGAAGCATTCTGAAATCGGATCAGATCATGTAATCCAATCCTAGTTTGTAAATGGATCAAACCCTCAGTTTCTGTTGTTCAAAATTTTTCAGTAGGATTTGGATACCTTTGATCCAAAAAACAGGATTACCCTGATCCCAAAAAAGGGGTAGGATTTCAAGGTGGATTTCAGGAAGAAAATGTAGTAAAACTTTAAAATTAAAGTTTTAAAGTAAAAAAAATACATTTGTACAATTAATTATTCTAAATCTCTGCCTTATTATAGAGCAACCAGTATCCTGCAGTCACAGAAGCTCAGAAAAGAGGCTTGAAGCATCCTTTATGAAATAATAATGGTGATGACTATGACTATTAAACGAGAAACTCAAAGAGCAGAAGCACAGGTTCTCCTGGAAGAAGTACAGATAAAGCTGACCAAACTGCAGCAAACTTCAGGGTGCAACTTCAAATCCGCCTCCTAAAAGCAGGGCTTAAAAAATGCAGGTCTCTCTTGCTCATATGAAGAACCCTGAATATCTTGTTAACTATTGGACATTTTTTATTTAAGATGCTTTTAATATATCCACAATGTATTTGTTAATGTATATATTTTTTTATTTGTAGTGGCTCAGATGAGGGTCAGAAAAGAAATTATAAATAGAAGTGGATGTTTAAACACTTAAAGTGACCCCATGTTGGTTCTTCTACCTGTTCTTTATATATCTGATAATCCGGATAAGGAAATCCTGAAAACTGTGTATCTGGATCAGGGTGATCCAATCCAATGTTGCTCTGAAAAGCCGTCTTAAAAGAAAGACAGATCACCTGATCCTGGATAGCAAAAAATGGGATTACCAGATCTTGATAATTTTGATCCGGATTACATTTTTTGAACAACTGGCCCTAGAATATAACAATGTCCGAGTATTCTAGAATAGTGTCAGTGTGAAAAAACATTGTACAGCAATGTAAAAGAAGAAAAAAACATGGAATAAAGTGCAAATAAGGAAACATTCTAGACCAGCATGAGTGAGATGGCATTCTAGAACAGTGTTTGTGAGAGCACTGTGAGACAGTGTAAGTAAGAATAAAAGTCCATTCTGTGTGTGTGTGTGTGTGTGTGTTTAAGAGGGCATTCTAGAGCAGTCTTCGAAAAAGGGCATTCTAGAACAGCCTGATTAAACATTCTAGAACAATGTAAAAGAAAGGGAATAATTTGAATGAGAATTCATTCTAGACCAGTGCAGATGATTGAACATTTTGCAGGTGTAAACGTTGGAAACATTCTAGAACATTGCCAACATAAAACTAGACTACAACAGTATGTAATGCTTCTAGCATAGTGTCAGTGATGAAAGACCTTCTAGAGCAATGTAAAAGAGGGAAAAAACATTGAATAAAGTGCAAATAAGGAAACATTCTAGACCAGCATGAGTGAAATGGCATTCTAGAACAGTGTTTGTGAGAGCACTGTGAGACAGTGTAAGTAAGAATAAAAGTCCATTCTGTGTGTGTGTGTGTGTGTAAGATGGCATTCTAGAGCAGTGTGAGAAAAAGGGCATTCTAGAACAGTCTGATGAAACATTCTAGAACAATGTAAAAAAAAAGGGAATAGTTTGAATGAGAATTCATTCTAGACCAGTGCAGATGATTGAACATTCTGCAGTTGGAAATGTTGGAAACATTCTAGAACATTGTCAACATAAAACTAAACTAGACTACAACAGTATGTAATGCTTCTAGCATAGTGTCAGTGATGAAAGAGCAATGCAAAAGAGGGAAAAACATTGAATAAAGTGCAAATAAGGAAACATTCTAGACCAGCATGAGTGAGATGGCATTCTAGAACAGCGTTTGAGAGCACTGTAGAACAGTGTGGCATTCTATATTTGGGTGTGGGTGTGTAACAGTCTCATGAAACATTCTAGAACAATGTGGAAAAAAGACAGTTTTTTAATAGTGTGAATGAGAATACATTCTAGACCAGTGCTGAGATGAGGAAACATTCTGAATCAGGGTTAATAGTGAAAAACATTTTAGAGCATCAATGAAGGAGGAAATTCTAGAGAGATGTCACAGAACTGCCATTTCAGAACTATGCAACAAGAAAATATTCTAGAACACTGTTTTTAATGGAGAACATTTTTAAGGAATATGAAAGAGAGGGAGTTCTAGAGCAGAGCAGATTAGGGGACATTCTAGAACAGAGTGAATTCAGGAGACCATGCTACAGTGGAGTACACTGAGAGACCACTCTAAAACAGTACGAATGGAGACAACATTGAACTTTACTCAATTAAATGAACAATTAAATTAAAAGTGAGACTTTCTAAAAGTGAAACATTCAAGGTTGATTGATAAACAGGGCATTGATAATAAGGTCTTCTAGAACAGGGTGAGATACATAGTGCCACTTCTAGAAGTGAAAGAAATGGGAAGGGAACATTGTACTGTGAAGTGCAATGGTGAAAAGCTAATAGAGAAGTTGAAATGGTGAGCACACACTAGCGCAGTCTAAGGCAGCAGTTGTTTTTGTCTATACTGCATTTTGCATGTTCAGACACTTGATGAATTGTACTGCTACGAAGACCTCAAATGCAATCCTGAGTCACTGTATCACCAGCAGTCTGCAGACTGGTGAGACAGAGAGCAGGAACACATATGAATGATACACTGTCTAAAATGCAATCCACGGAAAAAGGTTTAAGACAAAGGGAAAGAGCTCTGGGTTTTTGGTTTTAATTATTGGCTGTGTTTTACAGCAACAGTCGGCAAGTACTCAACTCTGACACACGAACGCAGGAATGTTTATTTGCTGCAGTTTAGGAGCGCAGTGGCTTACAGGAACACTGACACATTCCTGTGTCACCATCTCTCTCTCTTTCTCTCATGTGTATGTCACATTAACCCTTACCTTAACCCACACTCAGTTCATCTTACATGGACATCAGTGTGTTTCAGAATGATACACCAAGTAGGCCAGGCTAAAGAGTGGAGACCATTCTAGAGAATATTTTAGAACAGTGTGAAAAATAGGGCATTCTTAAACAGATTGAACAAAAGAAACATTCTACAATAGTTTGTAAGGACAGTGTGGATAAGATACTGCATTCTAGTGCAGTGTGGCAAGGGGAAAACACACTGTGAATAAAGGAACATTCTAGAACAGTGAAAATGGGCAGTGTGAATGAGGTTGAACATTCTAGAGCAGAGTCGTGGAGAGGAACATATTGTGAATAAAGGAATATTCTAGAACAATGTGAATGGTGAAAAGATTCTAGAACAGTGTGAATGGTAAGAAGATTCTAGAACACTGTGAAAAAAAAGACTTTGTGAATGTGGAGAGGATTTTAGAACAGTGTGAATGATGAGAAGATTCAAGAACAGTGTGAATAGTGAGAGGGTTCTAGATCGTTGTGAATGGTAAGAAGATTCCAGAATGCTGTGAAATTAGAGGACTGTGTGAATGGTGAGAAGACTCTAGAACAATGTGAATGATGAAAGGATTCTAGATCATTGTGAATGGTAAGAAGATTCTAGAACACTGTGAAAATAGAGGACTTTGTGAATGGGGAGAGGATTTTAGAACAGTGTTTATAATGAGAAGATTCGAGAACAGTGTAAATAGTGAGAGGATTCTAGAACAGTGTGAATATAGAGAACTGTGTGAATGGTGAGGAGACTCTAGAACAGTGTGAATGATGAGAAGATTTGAGAATAGTGTGAATAGTGAGAGGATTCTAGATCATTGTGAATGGTAAGAAGATTCTAGAACGCTGTGAAATTAGAGGACTGTGTGAATGGTGAGGAGACTCTAGAACAATGTGAATGATGAAAGGATTCTAGATCATTGTGAATGGTAAGAAGATTCTAGAACACTGTGAAAATAGAGGACTTTGTGAATGGGGAGAGGATTTTAGAACAGTGTGAATAATGAGAAGATTCGAGAACAGTGTAAATAGTGAGAGGATTCTAGAACAGTGTGAATATAGAGAACTGTGTGAATGGTGAGGAGACTCTAGAACAGTGTGAATGATGAGAAGATTTTAGAACAGTGTGAATGATGAGAAGATTCGAGAACAGTGTGAATAGTGAGAGGGTTCTAGATCGTTGTGAATGGTAAGAAGATTCAAGAACGCTGTGAAATTAGAGAACTGTGTGAATGGTGAGGAGACTCTAGAACAGTGTGAATGATGAAAGGATTCTAGATCATTGTGAATGGTAAGAAGATTCTAGAACACTGTGAAAATAGAGGACTTTGTGAATGGGGAGAGGATTTTAGAACAGTGTGAATAATGAGAAGATTCGAGAACAGTGTAAATAGTGAGAGGATTCTAGAACAGTGTGAATATAGAGAACTGTGTGAATGGTGAGGAGACTCTAGAACAGTGTGAATGATGAGAAGATTTGAGAATAGTGTGAATGATGAGAAGATTTGAGAATAGTGTGAATAGTGAGAGGATTCTAGATCATTGTGAATGGTAAGAAGATTCAAGAACGCTGTGAAATTAGAGAACTGTGTGAATGGTGAGGAGACTCTAGAACAGTGTGAATGATGAAAGGATTCTAGATCATTGTGAATGGTAAGAAGATTGTAGAACACTATGAAAATAGAAGACTTCATGAATGGGGAGAGGATTTTAGAACAGTGTGAATAATAAGAGGATTCGAGAATAGTGTGAATAGTGAGAGGATTCTAGAAAAGTGTGTATATTGATTTCTGTGTGAATGATGTAAGGATTCTAGAACAGTGTGAATTAGAGAACATTCTAGAACAGTGATAACAGGGAAAAAAACTCTGGAACAGTAGAAATGGACAAAACATGGACAAAGTCAATGTGATGAAAAGGAAGATACTAGAACAGTATGAAGGAGCAGTGTGGCTGAGGTTGAAATGTTTTAGACATTTTGGAACAATCTGAAAAAGGTGTCATTCTAGAGGACATTCTAGAACCATAGAAAACAGGGGGACGTTCAAGAAGTGTTCTTTAAGCACCACACTTACGCTGAAGTACTAATTTTTTTTTATATATTTTGTACTTAAGTATTGCAGGTAGTTTATTGTAAAATGTAGAACTGAAGTACTGGAAGTAAAAGTACAGTACTGTGTAATTAGTGTAGTTATTACAGAAAGCAGTGTAAAGTTCTCAGAGTGAAAAGCAGAATAGGAGCAGCTTAATCTCTTGATTCGCTCAGTGATGAGCAGCTTCATCAAACCCGGTGAAACTGTACAGATCATCTACCGCTCTGGGTTTAGTGATAGTGTGGTTTTGGAATGATTTCTAACATTTTTAAAACTGTAACGAGTAACGATGCAGCGTGTGAACAATGAATCAGAGTAAAAGTATAAAGTTCTACTTCATTACTATACATCTCCCAAGCAGGTAGAGAACAACAGCTAGACTGTGGGTCTGGTGAGTCTGATGGTGTTGGTGGGGCCAGGGTTCTCTGGCCTTAAGCGACTTCCCTGAATGGCAGAGGAGTGAGTCCAGTACTGCAGCCCTGAGGGGGAGCTGCTGTCCCACCCATTATCCCCTCAGCATCTGGTAGCCAATCTCAGTAAAGCACACGTTTCTTTTGGCAACTGCTCACTGACTGCAGTGACACAGAGGACAGCCAACCACAGGAGCCCTACATTCCCTCTTCCTGCACGCTGAGAGCAGCCTGCATAACCTCACTCTCCTCCAGCAACACACTTACACACACACTTACTCACAGGCTGATTTTTATACAGTATCAGGTTGTGAGGTCACACATATGTCCCATGTGTATGCCGAGCTGTGAGGATGTGATTAGACTGAGAAGACAAAGATGTGTTAATTTGAATGAAAATGGCTCCATATAACACTGTATAATACTTTTATGTAAAGAACAGCGGGTCTCAAACTGGGGGGCGCAGTGGGGCAACAGAGGGCCACAGACATATACTAGAGACATATACTAGATACTACTATAATTTTCAGGCATGTCTTATTATTTTTATCCAATTTGACAATTACTTAAAAGTTGCTAATAATAAAAAGGCCTTTAACTTAAAAAGTTTAAGAACTACTGCAGTAGAGGACAGAAAGGAATTTTAGAGCAGAGTGATGAGGGAGAACAATCTAGAACAGTGTGTATGTAGAGAACATTCCAGAAAAGTGTGAATTGGGAAAATATTCTAGAACAGTGTGAAAGAAAGAAACATTTTAGGATAGGTTGTAGGGGCAGTGTGGATAAGGTACAACATTCTAGAACACTGTAATGGGGAAACAGTTTAAATAAAGGAACATTCTAGAACAGTGTGTTTGAATTATGGTGGAGAGAGTGAGGATTGGAAGGCTGTAAATGGGGCCTTAAATTAAAAAAAGTTTGATAACCACTGGAGTTGAGGACAGAAAGGAATACATGGAATATGCCTTTTTCCAAATAAGTTAATAAAAATGACAAAAAAGTAGATTTGGATTGGATAGAAATGTCTACATAGAAAAATAAATAAGACTAAAATAAGACTAACTTTATAAAGGGTTCATACATGGTTTACAATTAGTTTATTAAGGGTTACTAATAAGGTTGTAAATGCCTTAAAAATCATTAATAATCAGTTATAACACATATGTAGAAACAATGACCTGTTGTTTGCCAAATAGTGAACCCACAGTCGTCTATATTGTTGCCCTTTCTACGTATGTGTTATAACTGATTATTAATGATTTTTAAGGCATTTACAACCTAATTAATAACCATTAATAAACTAATTGTAAACCATTTATAAACCCTTTATAAAGGTAGTCTTATTTTAAAGTGGTACCAACATTTCTAGTAAACTAGCATTGTATAAAATTGTGAAAATCAGTTATAGACATGTTTATTATAATTAAAATAGCAAAAGTGCTCGTATAAAAAGTGACTTTAATCAGAGCAGCAGTGGGTATGAAATAATGCAGGTCAGACCTAATTTCCATCTGGTTATATTAGGCTACCTTCATATTACAAGCCACATTTCTCAAATAGATTATTTTGCTCAAATCAGATTTGGCTATCTAGACGGCTCACATTATTAAATGTAAGTGATCTGTATCTGTGTGTAATGTGAACAAATCTGTCCCTGAAACGCCTCACATGTGTAAACTGATACATGTATAAACATCGCCTTCTTCAACCACAACAAAAAAACTCATATTTGAGAGACGACTCGTAGCTTTATAAAGGGCAATGGATGCATTTGTTAGCAGCTTATACGTGGAGCATCTTTTGCTGGAGTGGAGAATAAACAGCTGGTCTTAAGTATATGCTCAGGTTGAGGAGGTGAAAAAAGGCCAGGCCGCTTGCTTTTGCTGTTTTTGCAGCTATAGCTGCACAGCTGCACCAAGAGATGTGTGGGTACAAGAGAGAAGCACGCCGTTCATGCGTAAAAGCAAAAAGATGCATTCATTCAGATTTGACTGTTCACATTCATGTTGCATGTAAATGGCTCGGATATGTATCCAATTTAGGACCACATATGAAAATGACTTAAATCTGATTAAAAAAAAAAAAAAAAAGGTTTTGGCATGTTCACACAGCCATTAAACAATCAGTTCTGTATATAATAGTGCAAAGCCTGGTAATGTGAACGCAGCCTTAGAAAGTCAGAACATTTTGGTCCAGCAAATTAAAAAAAAAAACTAAAATAGCTCAGTAATGGCTTCCAGAGCTAACACTGTGCTCATTTCACAGCTCTGTCAGCTAATAAGGCATAATTTCCCAACCTCCTATTTAGCACTCAGCACAGACTCAAACTAGCTGCTGAAACAGAGAGTGTGTTTATATGACCTGAGGTCTAAAGGAGTCGTCTGAATCCTCCATAATAACCCAGCATGACTCTTTACCTGCATGCTGATGAAGTGCCTACCTCAGGTAGATAAAAGCCAGGCACCTGCTGACATCTAGTGGTCGTCCTCTGTCAGTAACGTTTGTTTCGGGAACATGTCCTCCTCCCTAAAAGAAATACAGGGAAAATAAAAACATGTAACAGTTGTTCTGGCTATTTAACAATAAGCAGCGGTTTAAGAGGATAGTTTTCATACATTCAAGCAGTAAAACCAAACAGAAACGTAGTAAATACTGATATAAAAGACAGACACAACCTATAGTTTTTTTTATATAGAATTTCTAGCTAGCTTTATGAAGCTATTTTGCTGACTAAAAAAGTCAACACAGATCAATAATAAGAATAAGCTACTATGCAATATTTATAGCCTATAGCCTTTATGTTATTGTAAAACTCTCATCACTTACCAATTGGAGATGATCCCTAAATCATTAAGATTAATTCACTGTAGTGGAATACAGTTTTTTTTTATATTTACATTTGTGTTAATAGAGCTTCAGAACTTAAAAAATGGAACGCAATAAAACATTTCCATCACAATGTCAGTATTGTGCAAATTAGAAATTCCAATTAACAAATAAACAAAATAAAAATTGGAAAGGTGTAAAGAATATTACAGCTATATATTCACTTTGTAAAAAAAATAAATATTAACCAAATAATTTGGTTAAATTGTTTATTTATTTATTTTTTTATACAACCTATAACACACTCTAATTTTAATATAACAAGTGTTAAAGTCAATTTTGTTTTATGGTATACATTTTGATATGATTTATTATTTATTTATTAATTAATTATTAATTTTTAATTATATTATATTACATACCATTCCCTCTGTGACCAAGAATGTATTTACTATTTTTTAAATGATATTACTTAAATTATATTTCTTAAATTGCATATCTTGTACAGGAACATGTCAATATGATTTAATTAGCCCTCCATGGCATGGAGTTTTTATTTTTACTTTTTTGAAAGAAAAATAATAACCACCTCTGCTTTATCATTATTCCCTCTAAAAAGGTTGTATAAAAACTGCATTGTGTTGCACTGGACAACAAATGGAAAAAAACAGAAATTTTGTGACAAACAAACAAACAAACAAACAAACAAACAAATAAATAAATAAATAAATAATATATATATATATATATATATATATATATATATATATATATATATATATATATATATATATATATAGTATACAGAATGGTGTAATAACCACAAGTTGGTTTGCCTCAACTCATTTACTTGTCGTTCATAAGGAATTCAACACTGAATAGATGAATTCATTAATAATATTTTTATGAATCTAATGAATAATAGTAAATATCAACTTGGCCAGAATTTTCTATTCATTTTAGAAAGTAGAATGATGTATTTTTATAAAAACAAAAAGCAAAGAAAACATACCTATATATATTTTTTATTTTATGGCAAGGCCTGGGACTATTATTTTCTCTACCGGAAGCAGTATTCTCTGATTATATAAACTACGTCAGCCCGTTTCCGATCCTCTTGCTTGCCACTCGCGTGAAGATGGTGAGTGCGTGTTTGTTCTCCGCGCAGACTAAATCTTTTCAGCTTCATTTTCGCATCGTTTTAGCGCTTATAACCGGGTCCTGCTGTTATAAATGAGTCTCTGTTGTGTTAGTGTGCCAGAATCTGTGGAGTTAGACCGAGTTGGGCGTCAAAATGGTATAAAATTAGAGTTAGTAGTCGACGCCTCGCTGCTGCTCGTAGAGAGCGGTGCTTCGGCGCGCTCCTTCCGCCGGGCCGCCTGCATGTGCTGCTCCCGCGGACCTTCGTTTAACAGATAAAATAGTCCCTCCTGATTCTGTTCAGTGTAAAACGTGATTTTATTCCGATTTTACTGCCTGTACGAACCAACGCTTTGTTCTGAACTGGATTAAACATGTTAAAGGGTGTTAACACTAAGGAACACTGGAGAAAATTTTTACGCGTTGTAACTTATATATAAAGGTAGCTTTCAGCTTTAAACTATTTGATAATGCTTTCAAAAGCCGTCAGATTTGGTATATGTACATAAACCTTCTTACATGAAACTAATGTTAGGAGGTTAATCAAATAAATTTGATTGATCGTATCACTATTTTAATGCAGTTTTCAAAATAGGATAATTTAGATTGTACATTACGTACATATAGAAGCTGCCAGAGGGAATCGCCCATACATTTGCTTCTGTCAGAAACCTGTAAAGAACTGTTGTGGCAATGATTTCTTTAGTTTATACTTTATGATACTGATACAATAAATATTGTATTACTTTGTTTGTGCTATGTAATATAAAATACATCTACGTTTGAAGGGGGATGCTTATTATTTGTAAAATGATAAATGAAAATTTCTATTACATATAAAGGAAATGGTATTTTGTGCATCACTAAATAGTTATGTCTGTTAAATAAAAAAATGTGTAAACAAAATTGGAATTGAAATTGGTCATTTTGGAAGATTTTTTTTATTTGCCTAGTCTTATTCGCGAAGGCAGATTTTCCGTCTAAGCCAAATTTACTTTAACTTGTATTAACCTGTTAAACCTTTGCACCATGTGAGTACATTAACAATTGATACTAACATTGGGTTCTTAAGTTATTTTATTGTACAGTTGCTTTTTGTTTTGCATCAAGCATCAGTCTTTACATATGAATGACCAATTAACGTTTAGCACTAAGGTTGTTTGTTGGTTATTTTGCTTTACATATTTGCACTGAAAATAATTTTAAACAGATTTTAAAGCAATATTTTACTTCAGACACAAACTTTGGGTTTTGTATCAGAGGTAAAATATTGCTTTAAATTCTGTTTAAAATTATTTTCAGTGCAAATATGTAAAGCAAAACAACCAAGCAAAGAACTTGTGCTAAATGTTAATTGGCCAAGAAAAATATAGTTTTTATTGTATTTTAAACTAGCGGGATAAAAGTTTTAAAGTTTTTAAACAATTTTACTTATAACCACAATGTCTACTGCATGTTTTGCTTTTTGTATATCTCCTAAAGGGGCAAAAAAGCCTTGACTAATTTTATTGCACAATTCTTCCTTAGACTAAGAAAAGGAGGAACGGTGGACGCGCCAAGAAGGGACGTGGACATGTCCAGCCCATCCGCTGCACCAACTGTGCCCGCTGTGTGCCCAAGGACAAGGCCATCAAGAAGTTCGTTATCAGGAATATTGTGGAGGCTGCAGCTGTGAGGGACATCTCTGAGGCCAGCGTGTTTGATGGTGAGGACTGTAGCCAGAAATTCCTAAATAGTGATGGTTTAAACTGCTATCTTCAATTTAATTTTTTTAAAAATCTGAATTTTCCTAGTTTAGTGTGACTGTAAACTTGTATTTATTAAAATCAGTGCTCTGCATGGACCACTGGCAAATGTAGCTGCTGTAGTACAATATTTTAACTGATCTCACCTTTTCTTAACAGCTTACGTTCTGCCAAAGCTGTACGTTAAGCTTCATTACTGCGTGAGCTGTGCCATTCACAGCAAGGTGGTGAGGAACAGGTCACGAGAGGCAAGGAAGGACCGCACCCCACCTCCTCGATTTAGGCCCAGTGTAAGTTTGACCTTTTTTTTTTTTTTTTTTTAATAACTGTTCCTGCTCTATACTATTTTTGATAACTGGTTGAATATCTTGAATTATATATTTTTGATTAAGGCAAACAAACACATACTGTGTGCAGCATGTGTGAAATGGATGTTTTATTTTAATGATTTTTGTATGTTTTTTTCTCTACAGGGTGCTGCCCCAAGAGCTCCTCCTAAACCCATGTGATTTGGAAAAGTTCTGTAACTTAAATAATAAACATTTTTTGTTTATTACATCATTTGTATGTGATTCATTTGAGTTTAAGTAGCCTTTTTCATCCCACCTCCACAGAAAATCTGAGGGTAGGCTTTGTAAGATGAGCCAGGAAGAAAAGTGACCTGAGCTCAATGGTCATTCATGAATTTTTCACCTCAAAGTCAGTTGACGGTTTAACTGGCATGTGGTGGAAATTTCATTGTTAGCTGTGCCAGGACATTGGATATGTTAAGAATTCCTTGTGCTTGTTGATCTTTTACAAAACCTTAGAGCAGAACCAATACAGTTTAGACCTGGTAACTGCTTGTTTGACTATGATGCCTTCTTTGCATGAGCTTCTTGGATTGTTCAGATTTGTGCAGGACCAAAATTATCTAAAGCTTGTTAATCAGTTGGGCAGTTTCTCAGATATGGAATAATCCTAGTCCTGGACTACACTGTATGTTGAATCTTGTCTGGGTACTAACCCTCAATGTGTTGTGTAGTTTTTTTTTTTTTTTTTTTTTTTTTTTTTTTTTTTAATTTATAACTGCAAAGTGAGACTAAGAATGGGTCACAGTGAGTAAGTTCAGAAAAAAATTAGCTAGGAGAGGTCCTGTGGTCAGGATAAACCACTATGAATAAAATGGACATTTAATGCATGCCATATCTGGGTTGGGTGTGTGTAACTTGGTTTTTTAAGGTATAAACATAAACTAAGTTTGAAATGCTTAAATATGAACTTCATATGAAAATCATTGGGTGCCACAGAAAGCAAGCCTCACAAATGTATACTTGGGAACAAATGAATTGGGACTTAACATGCTTCTGTTCCAAGTAACATGGAACAAGATCTAGTGTTATGTCCTGTAGAACCTAACGAAGACTGCACTGACCTGTGGGACCTGTATGTGGTGTCTTCTGCACTGAATATGGATGTGATTTCTGCCAGTGTCCTATCTACTCATAAAGACAATTCTAGCCAGATGGGGCCAGTTACAGTCATTAGCTCCTACTGGGGGTGGTCATACAATACCTTTTATGATGTATTCATGTGACACTGTGAATTAAGGAGGATTAAATGCTCACACAAATTTACTCCAACACCCATGATTTGATATCTTGCCCTGTTCGACCTTGGGGTTTAAACTTATTCACAAGAAAACACCATAGTTTTATATAGGTGGGGATGACTTCCTGATTAATTTACATACTGATGTCCTATGACTCCCATGATATTTGGCATCAGACGATATTGATTTATTCTTGTGTTTGGAGTAAACTTCACTAAATACTTCTACTCCCACCATATAAAAAGAAGTTAAACAAAATGAATCTGACTGATGAAACCAGGCAGAGTTGGAAACGACAGTTGAGAGTTTTACGTGAACAGGAGATACAACAAATATTACTTTATTGGACATGAAAAATTACTTCAACTGAATGTTGGGTTACACTCCTTAAAAACAAACTCAAATAAACAACACCTCTTGAAACCAACACACCGTTTTTAAAGAACATGAGGCAGTTTTTTATATTTTAACAAATTTGAGGTAAAGAGTTTTTTCTTTGTCATATACATATTTTTTTTCTCACAAAGCCTTTAAAAACATTGAACCCAGGAGAAAGCCTGTAAGTATGAAAGGGAGCTCGATCCCTGCCTCACCAAAACGCTCGCGCTCTCTTTCTCTCTCGCTGCATGTTATGGTCACTTCACAGTTCATTTAAAAATATTCATTTAAGTTCATGATCACACGTTTGGGTTCAGGGAAAGAAAAGTTTGGGGAGAAAACAGTGAGGTCAGGGCTGGAGGAAACTGGTAAAATTTGCAGCTAAATATTTTACAAGCTCAACAGTTCCAGGTTTCCAGCAAACAAATAAGCACACATGCTACCTTCTCACTCATACATACCATAGAGTTATTTACAGAATTTCATCTCAACCATTAATAAGTGCATCATTAAAGTATTATATATTTGATTTCTTTTCTTAAATAACTTCAAGTAAAATTTTAAATGTCTACGGTAGAAGAAGAGGTGTGAAGAGTTCTCTTCAGCTATGAAGGGTGCAAAGCTATTGAAAGAAATACTGGTTTTGGTCTCGTTTATCGTCTGACTTCTGAAATCATTCACACTGTAGGCCTTCGCTGGCTTGAATCCAAACACACACACACGTCTTAAAGAGGTTTCTGGGTGCGTTTTTTAGCTAGCGGGAGGTGTATAACACTTGATCAGTGGTTCATCACATGTACGTCAGTAAGCAGGTTTGGGAAATAGCTGACCACCTTCACGAAGGCTGAGTGACAAACAACGTGCTACAATATCGAAGTATCCTTAAGCTTAACTGTCCACTTTAGAAAAGGTGGTAACAAACAAACCTCTGAAAAAATCTTTGATATTTTTCAAACTTCGCTCATTGGTGCTTTAGTTTCTCACGTAGTCTCGTACTTGTTTCGCTCAAATTGTGCAAGAGAGGACTAAAACAGGCCACGATACCTTGGCAGGACGGTACAAAACTCTGCGACAACAGTTCCACTCTTTTCCCTCAACTCAAAAAAAAGCAGCAATCCATAGTTGTTGGGGGTTTAAGTGTACCTTGATACATTAACTCATATGGGACATGTTCACACAGGACAAGCGTACAGGATACAAGTCCAATATCAAGGGCTGAAGCCACACAAACAACCAAGCACCAATTTTACAACACAAGGAGAATTTTTCTGTTCTGAAACCTTTGTGACAATGACCCCCTTTCATTAGGAAAATAGTATTTATAGAACTTTAAAAACAACACACTGTTTATCTGGTCTGTATAACCTACATATTCTTGTATCAAATTGTTACTCATTTTCCCTAAATAGCAATTTTCTTTATCAGAAATCAGTGCAATAGAGCAATTTCAGAAAACAAAAGAATATGTTCCAAAGCTCAGTCACCAGTGAGTACTGTAGAATCCCCTAAAGCCTTTTAGTATCAGCCCCGCCTAACCACCCACCCGCCCCAGAGCCCGCGAGCCCACCCGACAGCCCCAGCAAAACACTCATATTTAAGCAGAGAGTTAGAAAAGTGCAAACCTCCTCTGAGGTAACAACCCCCACCTCCCTCCCTCCCTCCCTCCCCGTCACCATCACCGTCCTCGGTCAGAGTCACAGAAAGCGATATGGGTCTTTGTTTGATCTGCACCAGCACATTATTAAGGCTCCATTCACTGCTCAGTGCTTCACTACTACACCAGTTTTCAACTGCCAAGTACATATATATTACATTTTCTAGCCCAGTTTGAATAAACTCTACAGTTCAACTGTAGAGTCAACGTACCTTATGTTAACTGAAGCCAGTTGATCTTCGCTTTATCTTCCACTTCCACTTCAATTTCATTGCACAGGCTGGATATAAGGGGGGGGGGGGACTTCATACTGCAAAAAAAACGATACAAAAACCCCTCTCTATTCCTGAAGATTTGTAGTTTTTTGTGTTTTTTTGTATTTTTTCTCAATAAACTTCATCATCGCCACTGAGGTGAGGTCTACCTAGATAAAAACAACAATCAAGATCTGAGGCACAAGGAAACCACCAAGTCCAAGTCCTAGAATTTGACCTGGACAAAGGTTATCCGCTGCTGTACACTCGCAAACTAAGGCAAAATATTTCAAGTTAATTTCCACTTAAATAAGACATGTAGCATACACTGATTTTTTTTTTTGAAGAAGGTAATAATAAACAACTATCCAAGGCTTAACCAAATTCTTAATTATCCACACCGCCACTTGCCTCAGGCAATTGAATTGAGTTGTGCCTTCGGTAACCGCCAGCATAAAACGCCATGCAATTCAATAACTAGCTAATATAGGGTTGATATAAAGCAACTAATTAAGGCAATACGTGTGTGTGTGTGCTCCGTTTGTATGGCTAACATACTGATCTCCTCGTTCTCCTAGCCCTAAAGAGGCCTGCAGCCCACGCTGCTACTCCACGTTTCCCCGTTTAGTCCCCTGCTTCCTCCCTGAGTCCTCTAAACTCCACAGCCCCTCAGAGCTACTGCAAAATAGGCTATAACTAGTCTACAACTGTGGGTCTCACGCAGCAGCATTCAGCTTTTATGCTTCTCTGTTTTTCAGTCACTCGCAATCTCTCTCTCTCACACACATTTCCACACACACGCTCATTCACAACCTCTAACACAGACTGTGTGGAAATGCTGCTGGCAAGACTTCAACGGCCCTGCCTCCTCCAAGCACCAAGTTTCTCTAACTAACCAAGAAAAGGTAAACCCCACTGAAGAAAGGCACTTCTAAAGCAAAACAGCTGCGTCTTGCCAAAAGAACTGATTTGGGAGTGCAATCGGATGGTGGGATTCGTTCCCTCTGTTCTAATCTGATCTCTCGCCATCAGATCTCGCTCAGCACCAGGCCAATCTCCTCCTTTTGTGCCTATCTTTTTCCTCAACAGGAAAAGACGCCAGCCTGGCGTTCACTTAACAGTAAAAGCAAGTGCTCATGTGTTCTGACCCCGCCCGCCCCCCCCCTCCCCAAATCTGGTGCAGACCAAACTGGACTCCGTGTCATCTCAAAGCAGCATACGCCTCTCTGCCAGTACCCTCCTCCCCTTTCAAACAAACAAAAACGAAGAAAACAGACATACAAACAAACAAACAAAACCCCGTCCCACCCACCCGCATACGAACCAGCCCTTCCAGCCGACTCGGCTCAGCTCAGCCCACCTGGTGCTCCCCGCGGACGATGTGCGAGGAGAACTCGTAGCGGTCCTGGCTGCGGTGGCCGCAGATGTTGCACTCGAAGGGCTGGCGGAAGCCGTGGCAGCCCATGTGGATGGTGAACATGACATGGTCCAGGAAGAAGATGCGGCAGTGCTCGCAGCGGAAGGTGCGCACCGGCTGCCCCTCGCCGTCCACCACCTGCATGGCCTCCCTGGAGGCGTGCGGTGACCGCGGGCTCCCTTTAGCAGGGGCCGTCTGCACGGCCCCCGGGACTTCCCTTTCCCTCTTTAATTCCAGGTCTGTTTCTTTGGCGTGACTAGGGCTATGCCTCTCCCGCCCGTGGTGGTTGGAGCCGGCAGGTGGGACGCTGGCCACAATGCACGGCTCCTCCGCCATGCTCTCGTTGTCTGTGGAGTCCTGGCATCCGTTGCTGGGTGAGGCGGTGTGACTGCGGCCCGAGGGCACGTCCTCGTGGCCCTCGCCCGCCTCACGTCCGGCCAGACTCATGGACACGCCCCCGCCGCAGTTTAGCCTCTGGCCCAGGGGAGTGATGTGGGGGTAGACGGAGCTGATGACGGGAGTGAACTCGGACATGCAGACCGGGTGAGGCGGAGGGAGGCGCATGCCTTGCGGAGAATCCATGTCTTCACTTGTTCCTCGAGGTCCTCGGAAATAACGACCTCCTACACCCACTAAAGATGCAGGGTCGCTGCCGCCGTGCAAACCCAGCATGTCCCGCTCTTTCTCAGGGCTGGAGCTGAGTTCATAAGTTGCCTCTGAGATGTTCATTCGCATGTGCTTGTCCCCTACATGGACAGGGGAAAATACCACACACCCGTATGTCATAGGTCAGACTACAGCAGCAAAATACAGGTGAAATCACAAGTTTCTGAACAGTAAATGAAACACTACAGTAAAGTGTCCTCTATATATAGACAGGAATTATAATAATATACATATATATGTAGTATTCAGAGATGTGTAGTAAAGAAAAAGTACTTTGTCAATAGTGTACTTTAGTACTAAAGGTCTGTATATGTATGTACTAGTATTTGTCCTACTTCTTAATGGCTGCTGTCAGTTCAGTTTAGCTGTTAATTGAAGACTCAATGTACTCTATTCTGTACATTCTTGTACTGCTAATACAGACACAGGTATTACATACTACTAATGTAACATGAATAAAGAATGGCCTGCGTTTTCCTGACTAGAAAACATTCACACAACATGACTGCCTTAGTTTGTCAGAACACCCACATAACACTCAGTGGGAGCACTTGAGATTGGTCAGGATTTCCACAGAACACAATAAAAAATGTGGCATACTAGAGTGCCTGTTTGCACAGTGTTATATAGAGCAATGACATTCCCCAAACAGAAAATGTTGAGATTGTATGGAAAATGCAAATAAAAAATAAATAAGTAAATAAATAAATAATGCAGTGTTTCTTGCATTTACTTTATTAATTTATTGCATTATAAACCCAAGCTCTCTCATTTTATCCGGTCAACTTCTTTAAAATTTTTAATATACATCTAAACCTGCCTTTCAGGCCTGCAACACTTTCTAAACCAACAATTTCCAAATAATGTTCCTTAAAGGAAAACGGGAAAGCATTTCTCCCTGCATACAAAGAATAATATAATTTAAAAAAATAAAGAAATGTGGAAGAATATGTGTGACACAAAAGCCTTAAGATAACCACGTCTACACCAAAGCCAGGTTGGGTCATGATGTGGGGTTGTGTCAGTACACTTCTCTGATGGCAGCCTTAATGCAGAAACGCACACTGAGATCTTGGAGTAAGATATGCTGCCTTCAAGACCACATCTTTTCCAGAGACGTCCATGCATTTTTCAACAAGATAATGCAAAACCACAAGTTGCTCATATTACAAAGGCATGGCTGCAGAAGAATAGGGAATGGGTACTGGGCTGGCTTGCCTGCAGCTCTGACCTGTCTCCAGTAGAGAATGCGTGGAGAATTTTTGACATGGAAAATGCAAAGACAACAACCTGTACTGTTGCAACACTTAAAATGTGTATTTATTTTTGTGTGTAGGAAGAATGGGACAACATAACACCTAAAACACTTAATTACTTGGTATCCTCAGTGCCTAAACATGTTTTAAACGTTGTGTGAAGGAATGGCAGCATTACAAAAAGGCAAATGCTTTACTGCTCCAGCATTTATTAGAAAGTGATGTGGGCCTGAAATGCTGAAATGGATGTATATTAACAAATAAAATGAAGTTGAGCAGAAACACTGCACATTTTAATTGAATTATTATAGCCTTCCCCCCAGAGTCTTTCTGATTTAATGTTATAATAATATATGAAGCAGCCCTGTGTTTTTTTAATAAACTGAGCCTAATCTAAAGGCTTCCAGCAACAATTTTGAAGGAACCTACCCAGAAACTTCTGAGGTGTCGACCGTTTCCTTTTAGTGATGCTGTTAGCCACCCGTTCAATGAAGGTCATCTTTTCTGATGAGGGCTGGACTAGGCCCTCCGGAATCACATCCATGTTACGAGACTCCTCACCTGTACAAATAGTGGTGCATTTGAGTATTGAGATTTTTTGTTTTGCAAAAACACAGTATAGATATTTTTTTAACGATTAGTTTACATGTAAAGATTGGTGTGAGGCAAAGTGGTTAATTTTAGTGTTGTGTTTAAATCCCAAACACTAGATAACAGGGCTGTACTTGTTTTGTTAGAGAAATTTTAACCCCTGAATTGCGATACGCATCACAATTCAGACACAGACACAGACACTGCCTCATTTAAGTTCTGCTGATGTGTGATTGAGTTACCCTGTGCAGATTGGGTGCTGTGAGCAGGCTGATGGTCCAGACTCTGAAGGTAGCTGTGGCAGCGCTCTCGATGTTCCTCCAGTGTGCTCTGCTGCTTGTAGCTACGACCACAGTAACTGCACTTATAGGGCTTTCCCACAGTTGGTGAGGAAACTGAAACAGCAAAGAATGATAATTGTTAGGAAAACAAGGAGACTTTAGTCAACTATATTAAAGAAGAGAGTCAGAGGGCCTTATAACTAATTCAAATGTACACTATACATCCCAATGTATGTGGACACCCTTTTTATAACAGCAATCAGCAATTTTAAGTGCATTTAGATGACATATTAGATTAGATAGATACTTTATTGATCCCGAAGGAAATTTAGCAGCCAGCAGCAGTTGCAGAAAACCAAAGTCAGGACCAAAGTCTTTGTTACATTGTACATATTAGGTCTAGTTAGTTTTGGTTTCACACGGCAGTTTAATTACTGCAGTTGAGCAAACTACAAAACTTTCCTGTCCTGACATCATTGACTGTATGGGTGTTGTGCCTCTCTGCCAGACTCTGACTCAGTGCAAGTGCACGAGTGTCACACAGCAGAATGAGTCTTGGACTCCTCTTATTCCTGCTAATAAATAATGGGTATTCTACAGTTACAGTAGATACAGGAATCATCAGTGTAATCTGTTGTGCCACCAATGGGAGTCCAATTTTGGTACAACATTTCCAAATCATGCTTTAGCTGATCTACACTGAGTGTACCATTTTTGGTCAGATCAAATTTTGTTTTTTCAGTCCAGAACAGTTTTAGGTACCAAAAACTGTAGACGTAAAACGACCCATTACTAACATAGATGTGCAAATGCATGCACACACATAGCATGTCTAGTCCCTGTACTGTTAATAGATCAGGACTTTCTGAAAACATTAACCTGTTGGCACCATGCCTAATGCCAAGTGTGGGCTAAAGAAGAATAAAGCTCTAATAATAGAAATTTAGTAGAAATCTAGTAGAAAGTCCTCCCTGGACAGTAGAGACATTTACTCCAACAATTTGTTTTATATACCCTTGTTTTCAGAAGAAACAATGAATTAGCAGATGTCCCAATACTTTTGTCCATACAATTTATATAAACATTTTTATTCAGACTGTGTGTATACATCTGCCTGTGACTAAAAACGAGAAAAACCTGTAGTAAACCAACAAAACATGTCATTTCTGTAGGTCATGTTAACCCCTAAATTACGTGTAATGGCTTGGTCTGAGTGTAGGTGGAATAAATTTGTTTTAATCACCAAATTTATTTGAATTTTACCAGACATTTGGCGCCTGCACATTTTTTCCAATGAAATCGCTCAGGATTTTTTTTATGTTCCATTGATTGAAAAGCAGATATAGACTGATCACACAGCCTTTTCCAGGGTGAAACTAACACTCATCATTTCTCCTCTCATCATTTTCGAAAAATTATCTGAATAAAAGAAAATATTTCTCATCAATGACGTTTGAAAAGAGGAAAACAAATGAACCGCACGGGCAAATGTACGTCATTTCGGAGAACTCCGCGACTCTTGGCAGTCATTTCTCCGAACCTTTGTGCCCGTATTCAGAGGAATGGTAAGAAAGCCACCGCACCCTGCCTGCTTCACATTATTACAGGTAAATGCACATCAACATTTTGAAAGCATAAGCAGGATATCCTGTTTTCATAATATTTCTAAATGTCATGACAAGAGCATGGGGGGGGACGGCGCTAAGGTCAGCTGACGTTTTGTTTTTTGAGGCTTTGTTTTAAAATAGTTCTCAGTATCTCATGCAGTAACTCACAATATGTCCAAAAGTTTGTAGACACCTGATCATCCAATGTTTCTTTTCAAATCGAGGGTATTAGCAGGTATTAACGGATACACCAGATGTTGGAACATGGCTTTGAGGATCTGATCGTGTTCAGCCAGGAGAGAAAGCATTAGTGAGGTTAGGAATAAATGTTGGGTGATTAACTTTGGATCAGAAGTGCCACTCCAAATCACCTATCGCTCTAGTAACTGCAGTTCCAATGCTCTACAGTCCATTACTGGGGCTTTATATCAGTTTAGCCGATGTTTGGCATGCAGTATGGTGACTATAGTCTTTGCAGAACATCCTATTCTTTTGCCAATGGTTTTCTACGGAGATAACACCAGCTGTGTATGTAACTGAAAATGCATGTCAGCAATAGGTTATTTTAACAAGAAATCATTAGAAGGGTGCCAGGATACTTTTGGACCTGCAGTCTAAGACCATCAAAACTGTGTAGTCATAATAAGAACTTCCAGTCTATGAAGCTTGCCAGTATTTCTTTTTAGTGCAGATAGTTTGTTTTGGCAAACACTATAGCATGTATCATGTAGCATGTGTTGCCTAATATATGCTTAACTAACATTTAGCTGACATTCAACTAAACATACAGCTCTTGAAAAAAATTGAGACCACTTCAGTTGAAGTCTGAATCAGTTTCTTTGACTTTGCCATTTATATGTATATGCTTCAGTAAAATAAACATTTTTCTCAAATTCCAAATAAAAGTATTGTCATTTAGATCATTTATTTGAAGAAAATGAGAAATGGCTGAATTAACAAAAACTGATGCAGAGCTCAAATAATGCAAAGGAAACAAGTTCATATTCATAAAGTTTTAAGAGTTCAGAAATCAATATTTGGTGGAAAAGCCCTGTTTTTTAATCACAGTTTTTGGCATGTTGTCCTCCAGCAGTCTTACACTATGCTTTTGGATAACTTTATGTCACTCCTGGTGCAAATATTTACGCAGTTCAGCTTGGTTTGATGGCTTGTGATCATCCATCTTCCTCTTAATTATATTCCAGAGGTTTTCAATTTTGTCAAATGTAGCTAAACCCTACAGTGAAAGTAAATTATTCTCTGTTTAATGTCTACACCTTACTTCAACCAAAACTCTAATCTCAACATTTTAGGGTTAGGTTTAGGGTTAGATTTAAGGTTTAAATTATGGTTTGGGTTAAGGTATGGTTTAAGGATTAATTCAAGTCTGAGGTTAGGCTTAGGTTTAACTTCTTTAGAGAAACATTTACATACAACCTAATGTTGGGTAAGCATCTACGAGGCATTTACAAATATACCATCAAAATAAAGTGATACCCATAATTTTATTTTCTTTCCACACACATGCCATTACCGCAAGTTATACAACCACATATTATTCTGTTATTATTATTTGTACATATATTTTTTCTGGTAGACTTACCAGAGTGGGTGCGGAGGTGACCAGTGAGCGCGTCTCTGCGACGACAGGCATAGTTACAGAATGGGCATTTGAAGGGTTTTTCACCAGAATGGAGCTTAATGTGACGCAGCAGGTTGCCCTTCTGTGTGAAGGACGCTCCACACTGGTTGCACTGGAATGGTCGCTCACCTGTCCATTTTTTTGCAGCAAAAGCACCTATATATCATTATTTGAGACATCTTGAACTGTAAAATGAACAAATCATTCAAAGAACCACATGAGACTCACCCGTATGGCTGCGTTTGTGTACCATCAGAACATTAGGACCGATGCAGATCATTCCACATATGTCACACTTCAGTTTTCCATTGGGTAGCCGTATGGGTCCGGGCGAAGCAGGTCCGGGGCTGCCCATCTCGCCACAGCCGGTTCCTCCTTGGCCTCGAACCCCTCCACCCACCTCCACAACCCCCTCCTCTGGGATGTCCCCTTTATCATCTTTCCATCCTTCATCCCTCTCTCCTCCTCTTCTCTCTGCAAGCGTAGCAGCACCTGCTTCTTCATCACTGTAGAGCTCTACCTTGATGGAATTAGCTAGACAGATGGGAAAACGAGCAGAGTGGACACTTATGAATGGGTTTATGAGCAGGAAACAGAAAACAGCAGAAGAAAGCAGAATACAGCAATAGTAACAGAATTAGAGAATTCAACACCGGCCAAATGCTAAGTTTCACATGCAGTTTTTTTTTTTGTCTTTTTCAAAGATTAAGAGAAAAAATGTACAGATAAGGTACTGACCACTGAGGGAGCGACTGGGCGAAGAGTGCTGACTGTTAGGAGTGCTCACACTAGGTCCCCTTAGCCCTGCAAAAAACTCCCGCTCTGTCGAAGAATCTCCATTGCCTGCAAACACACACACGCACATACAGACACGATTAAGCTCCTACAGAGGTTCAAAGGTAAGTAATTGTGTTAGATAAAATCAATAAGACCTCCCAATACCTGACATGTAAGAACGGCCATTGCAATCGTCAGCATTCATTCTCAGACCAGATGCCTTAAGACAACAGCAACAAAAAAACAGAAAAGAGAAAACTGTGAGAGAAAATTTAATGAAATGCTGCAAGGCACACTTATAAACAGACTTATAATCTGCTCCTTCTAACTCAGCACTTCTGTTTTTTGCAGCATTGCTCCCATACTCTCGCAAAAGATCAAAATGTTTTATATCAATTAATATGGCATCAAGAACAATACCACAAGTTAATATCTTCTAGCGTTTGTACCGGTTCCAAGTCTCTGTCTTCAACAATGCTTTGGTTAAAAAAAAAAAAAAGCAGCGTATAAGTCAAGAAGATGCCCTCCCCTTTACATCTAACCTATCAGAGTGCAGGGGGGAAAATATCAAGGAGGAATGACAGTTATTATCACATGCAAAGAACTGCAGATGTGGCATTATATTAAAAACAATGACACCTGGTCAACTTAAAGTAGTTATTCAATACATAAAACATATTAAAGCATTAGAACTGTGTATTGTCTTAATTTAAACCAGCGCAAACTAAATAACTCAAATATGATATGTGCAAAAATAATGGCACATTATGCTTGTATTATTGGTTTCAGTATTTTAGTGTTGTTTTACTTAAATTTGAACATTAATAGTAAAATAAATCACATACTCCAATTGAAGAGCAGAGCCTCTTTATATTTAGGTTTGTTACTGACTTGTTCACATTGACCAGGGCTGCCTAAACTTTTGCATACCACTTTGTATTATTTTTACCACCAGATCACACAAGAAATTATAGCCTGCTCAAATTCGCCAAATCAAATAGTGTACATAGGTTACATTGGTTCAACACATTTCAAGAGCAACCTTAAGTGACCTTAATTAATAGCATTCAGGGCATTAATACTAATAATAATCAACAGTGTGCAATTTGTATTTACATGATGTATTTTGACATTCTAACATGTTATATATAAACATAAGTTGTTCTTTATAATGCGTCCAAATTATATGATGAATGGATCAATAGAAATGCTTTAAAGTTACTTTTTAAATGGATTGCCACTGAAAGAAGGTGTTGTCCTAATAAATTGCTATATTTGAGATGCAAGTTTTTTGTGTGACAGCAATGATATAGTCCTAACTTAATTAAAATTACAATTCACAGAAATAACAGAAACTCTCATTCCTTAATATAATTTTGACTAGTCATTTGTTACCATTTAGTTATATGAAACACAATAAGTCCAGGTCCACACATACAAGTAGCTACATATGTAAATTTAAGATATCAGTAGTAAAGATTTTTATTAGTTGAAGTGTGCTTTTGGAGTATGTGCACGTTTAGATCGTAAATATAATTTCAGATACATATAAGATGAGTTTAACCTAGTAATAATAATATTATTTACATTTACAATAAGGGCGCACCGTTGTGGGAATACTCGGTCACTGCAGATATTCAGTATTACGGATGATATGGCAAATTTATCACAATATATTTCTTAATTTAGGTTGATGCAATATAATTCTGATATTGATATGAACAGTATAAAAGCCACCACCCTTGCTGGGCAAAAAGAGAGACAATTTGGCTCATTTTTCATGGGCGCAGCCCATATACTCAGCTCCACTGCTCATCTCACAAAACAGTTTAAAAGGGAAATTAAGAAGCATTGTTGCTACAAAGAAATACCAAATAATTCAAACACAAATTTCCTCACTTTTCTTACTTTTTGTGCTATGTTTAAACTACAGTAAAGACATACAGCTCTGAAAAAATATTTATTATACCTAAATATTTTACCAAATTGAAAACCTTTGGAATATAATCCAGAGGGAGATGGATGATCACAAGCCACCAAACCAACCAAGTTAAACTGCTTGAATTCTTGCAACAGGAGTGGTTAAAAACCATGATTAAAAACTGTGATTAAAAACCAGGGTTATTGCACCAAATATTGATTTCTGAACTCTTAAAACTTTATGAATATGAACTTGTTTTCTTTGCATTATTTGAGGTCTGAAAGCTCTGCATCTTTTTGTTATTTCAGCAATATCTCATTTTTTGTGATTAAATGATCTAAATAACAATATTTTTATTTGGTATTTGGGATTAATGTTCATAGTTTATAAAACAAAACAACAATGCTCATTTTATTCAAATATATACCTATAAATAGCAAAATAAGTGAAACTGATTCAGAAACTGAAGTGCTCTCATTTTTTTCCAGAGCTGTATGTATACGGCAATTCAGTATGGCTTTACATAGAGTACTAGCTAGAGCTGTAACTAATTCCTAGTAAACATTTCACAGCTGATCTGAAATTATGTAAAAAGCTTTAATTTGAGATTTTACCAGTTAAAGCTGAGTTAGGACTTAAATATCTGGTGTTATTTTAAGCTAAAACTGGTTGTCAGGTTGCATTTGTTTGTCTTAAAACAGAAAAGTTAACTCTGGAGCTTCAGACAGAGACGGACTCAGCCCTGTTAAATATTCCAGCTACACTTAAAACGACTTCAAGCAACAGGCAGCCCGGTCAGTAACTTTGCCCGAATATCGTGTTTTAGGCGTGTTTAAGTGGATTAAAGCCCGCTGCGGGTGGATAAACAGTACAGACGGGGCTGTCAGTGCTGTCAGTCTCCAGGCTCCGCTGCTCTCAGCGCCCGGCTGTCCGTCTCCCCCTGCGCGGCTGAGGCGAGCCAGCTAGCGGCAGCGGCTAACGAGCTAACGGCAGGCGACAGCTGGGGGAATAAGGCGTGTAAACACGGCCGAACTGACCCACAAACAGTGCTCACCGCCCGCCTGACCCTCGGTATCGGCTCGGCCGGTCCGCCGGGCCCGAGCCGCTCCGTGTTTGGGCCGTGCTGAACTAAACCGCGGTAATGTTGCCCGAGAGCCCGTCGGCGTTGCTATGGCACCCGATACTCGGCAGATGCCGCGCGGCTAGCTGGCTAGCGTTAGCCGCCTCTGTAAAACTCGGCCGGACCGAGCGCGGCTCTCCGCCCGCGCGACGCGCTGCCACACACCGGCAACCCGGGCACCGCACACCGCCGGACCGGCTGTTCTCCCCACCTGGCGAGCGACCCTCTCCGCCGTGTTGTTTATGTGGCTCGAGCGCGGTCTGTTTTCTCGCGCATCTCCGGGATCCTTTACCTGAAAATCCCGAACAAGTTCCGGGATCCAGCAGGCCCGAGTAACCCACCCGCGGAGCCCTCGATCAGCCCGAGAACCGAGAGCATCGAGCGCGGACTGAACTGGAGGGGAGGGTGGGATCAAAATGGACAGAAGTTTGTAGACACGTGCTGCTCTTTTAGATTCATCCAGTCTAATTTAATATTAGATACTGGAACTTTGCTGTGAGGATTTGGTAGCATTCAGTGGCAAGAAAAGTCCTTAAATAATCCTTAAAATGTGATGGGGCGAGGTGGGATGTAACAGGTGGGATCAAAAGTTTGTAGACACATGCTGGCTGATCTTTGAGATCCATCCAGTATAGTTAGCTTAGTCTAATCAAACATTAGATACTGATACATTGCTGTAAGAAGTTGGTAGCAATTAATACAAACTATATAAGTAGCATGAGATGAGATGGGAATGGATGTAAAGAGTGGGAACAAGGTGGACAAAGGTTTGTGGACACTTGCTGCTCTTTGTTGAGATCAGTCCAATCTAAGACAATATTCTGGAACATTGCTGTGAGAATTTGGTAACATACCATGGCAAACACAGTAACTTAAATCATCCAAAAATGGGATGAGGTGGTATATAAAGGGTGGGATCAAGATGGACAAAAGTTTAAAGACACCTTTTGCTCTTTAAGATCCATCCAGTCCAATCTAAGATTAGATACTGGAACACTGTTGTGAGGGTTTGGTAGCATTCAGTGGCAAGAACAGTACCTAAATAATCTTAAAGATTGAATGTGATGGGAAGGCTGAGTCAAGATGGCCAACAGATTTTAAACACATGCTGCTCTTTGAGATCTGTCCAGTCCAATCTAAGATTAGATGCTGGAACGTTGCTGTGAGGATTTGGTAGCATTTAGAAGATGGTCAAAAGTTTGTAGACACCTATTTCATCCTGTAAAATCCATCCAGTCCAATCCAACAGCATATGCTGAAACATTGCTATGAGGGGATTTGGTAGCATTCAGAGGCAATGTAATAATGCCTAAAACGGGATGGGATTGATGTAAAAATTGGGATCAAGGTGGCCAAATATTTATACACGTCTGTTGTTCTTTCAGATCTGTCCAGTCCAATTTAAGATTAGATGCTGGAACATTGCTGTGAGGATTTGGTAGCATTTATTGGCAAAAACAGTAACCTACTTAAACAATCCCAAAATGGAATGGGGTGGTATGTAAAGGGTGGGATCAAGGTGGTCAAAAGTTTGAAGACACCTGCTGCTCTTCGAGATCATCCAGCCAGTATCTTCATCCAGTCTAATTCATGCAGTCCAATTCAAAATCATATGCTGGAACATTCTGAAGGGCAGAATTTTGTATCTTTTTGTATCTTTGTACACTTTTTTAAAGCAGGTACTGTTTGTAGCCCCTGGGTGGCAGCAGACCTTCAAGCATGCAGCTGTAGAAATGACAGGGGGAGCTCTTCTGTTTTTGCTGTCAGTCAAACGCCTTGTATCTCAGTTTTACCAATTTTTTAGCTTTTGTAATAATTCTAAATTAACAGCTGTCCCTTATACTGACATGCCAAAGGTCATGGGATAGCATAAGGTAAGTTTATCATGTCATGAAGTGTTTTCTCGGGGGACTGCTTGGGAATGCCCACACCTATATAAGTTGTGAGGTGATGCCTTGGAAGTTAGGTTAAACCTTGGCCAGCATGCTCATGGCAAGACAATGTGAATTGGAGTTGGAGCAAGGTTTAAGAATGGGTGCCAGATGAATGGAACACTCTATAACTGTGGGTATCTGCAAAAAATAACATCTATATTAAGTGCAGGAGACCCCACACATATATCCCACAAGTCAGTGTAGTGTTCTTTAGCTTATTTAATGTATTTTTGCATAGCATTGGTGATTTGTTTTTAGTCATGTTGTGTAAAATTATGCAGTTTAGCATAGAAACCCTCAGCTTCAACAGTTTTTTAAAGAATTTATTATTTATTGTGTTTTCATCTATTAGTGTTCTTTCACTATGAAACTCACATCCATTATGAAAATACAACATACACTCTGTATATGTAATCTGTATTTGTAATGCACAGCTTTAGAAGCTCACAAGTTTCCCCACTGCCCCCAAAGTGCTAGTTTTCCCCCACCTTCAAGACACATAATCAGAGGGATTTTTTTACTAATTCTTTTTTAAACCTACAAGTCTCCCTCTTTGTAAACCACAGACATGCTTAAGGCTTTTATTTTTCACTGCAGCTGGAATCCCCCTTTAGTTTTTTTTTTTTTAATCAAAGGCATGTTAGCCAACATGTATTCTGACCCAATACATATAGTGCTTCAATAATAATAATAAAATCACTTCCTTTTTCGTGGCCTATGTCTGTTCATAAGTGTCTCATATGCCTCCTGGATTTGAATGAACATCTGTTGTGCCTCGTCCTGCTGCTTGGGGTTGTGGTCTGGGTGCCATAATTTAACCAGATCCCTGTAGCTGGTGGTTATTTCCTCGAGTGTGGCCCCCTCAGAGACTGACAGCACCTGGAACAATGCAGAGAACAAAGTGTTCAGCACTCCAGTATTTTATTAGAGTGTGATGAACCAACTGAACATACCCAACGCTGACATGATGGAAGTCATGGAATAGCAGTATGATCATTATGAAAGTATGGCTCAGGTCTGGTGCTATCTGGCTAGAATTCTCAGTGCTCACACATATTCCACATATCCCTCCATGAGACAGGGATAAAGTCATGGGACGTGATAGTGGTTCCTGTCTCATGACATGTGGCATGTCAGTGTAATCTTAAATATATCTGTGTCATTCCACACCACGCACTCTATCTCTGACTGAACATAACCTGGAATCGAATCGATAAAATCATGGGACATGATAGTGGTTCCTGTCCCATGACATGTGGCATGTCAGTGTAATCTTAAATATATCTGTGTCATTCCACACCAACTCAGTTATGGCTTGTGTGATCACTACATATAAGCAAAATCAGTTTAATTTACTTCACTTTAATTTAAAAATGTAACGAAAAAATACACAAATAAAATATTTTTGAGAAGCATGAAAGTAGTTATAATCCTGTCCTATAATACTGTTTTATATAAAATATTATTCTTATTTTTTAACTTTTTGAACACTGTTAATATTTCAGCTCAGTTCAGACAGCTGATTCTCTAAAAAGATAAAGTTAAAATATGTATGATGCAGTTTAGATTCTGATGGAAAAAAAAAACTTTAAACATATTCATACATTTGTTACTAAAAAGCTGAAGCACAGCTTTAAAAGTTTGCATAGCTGAATTAATTACATAAATTAAATAAATCATGTTCAGTACAGGTTGTATGTCAGTTATGGTGAGGTATGGAATGACCCATATCTATTTCTGGTGTCTAGACATAAGCTTTTGTCTCTTATATTTTTTTATCTTATGAAAATGGTCTTATATGGTGTTTGAACTCTTCTGGAACTATGGACCGGTGGAAATGGGCAATATACACATTTTTGGAATTCCATTGAACCTGAAGGCTCAGTATTCTTCTGGTGTAATTGACTTGAAAATAATCTGTCCAGCATTAACATTCCATACATTCCAAACTCCAGCACCTGGTATGGGCAGTTGTGTGTCTTTTCTGTAAATTCGTATTTGCTGTTGGTAAAATGATAAAAGAAAATGGTACTGAGACAAAAATAGGTCTGACTTGTTAAGATATGAACTGTAGGTGCAGTTTCTTCATAATTCGATTTGTAACTAGTTCCATGAGATAAAGTCAATGACCCAAGACTTTTTTTCAGGTTTTAACTGTTTACTAAACCAAAATGCTCAGATTACAAAGTACCGGGAGGTTCTGTCCATTTTAGTTCCATGTAGTCACAGTCAAAGACTGTTGTATTATGACCCTCTAGTGGCTAATGCAACTGCATGCCTCAGCAGATTGATGTTACGCATAAATTACCATTACTAAAAAATCAACAATCATTCTTATTAAATATTCAAATAAACATTAAACATTACAACATCTTATTTATTATTTAATGATTTCCATAATGGCTCTAACGTGGATTTCCAAAGACAAGACCAGCAATATTATTATTTTTTCCAGTAATTTGTGCTGCATTATCCTACTGTGTCGCAAACATCAACAAACCTTAAGCACCTATTTCCCCATCACTGGTTGACTGATTGTCTCTTTTTGGAACTCTTTTGGTAGCTACTGCATATCAGGAACAGCTCACAGGACCTGTTGGAAGTTTTGGAGTTGTTCTAATCCATTCATCTAGCCCGATCTAGCCATTACACTTCAATCCTCATTAAAGTGGCTCAGATTCTTATGCTTGCCCATTTTTTAACTGCTCTTAACACATCAACTTCAAGAACATCAATAAATGACTGTTCCCTTGCTGCCTAATATATGACAGATGCCACTGTAGATGAATATAATCAGTGTTATTTACTTCACATCACTGAGGAAGCCAGTAGGTAGTCAGATTTCCTCAGTACTCTTGTTTCTGAATGGAATGGCGGATGGTATCTCAGTGTTTTAAAGATTTTAAAGATCAAGGATCAGACAGGGTTAGAGAACTGGCTCAAGAGCATCCAAACTAAGCCTCCAGTTTTTTTTTTTTACTTAGAAGTGGTTTTGGAATGTGAAGCATGTTACTATCAGTTATATCAAGTTACACTGTATACTGTAGTTTAAGCCAAAAATAGGCCAGGTAAGTTTCAGTAAAGTTATTTTTGTGAATATGTTTTAACCCTTGTGTGGTGTTCAGGTCTGTGGGCCCCGTTTTATTTTTCATCAAATGATACTAAAAAAATATTTTTCTAACTCAAACTCATTGGCATTGGCTCATTTTTTGTGAAAAACATATATCAAAACACATTTTCGATAAACACACACTGTACAACATCCCCCCCCCCCCCCCCCCTACACATTTATATTACATACAGTATGTTTGGCCAAGGGTTAATAAACATTGCTTCATTTGTAAATTTAAAACTAAACAAATTTTCTACTCATATCTTGAGTTTAATTCATTTTCTTTTACATTTTATTAAAAAAGTAATAAAAAAAAGAGTAGCACTTTTTGAAAGAAATGTAACATAAGAAAGGTAAAGGGCAAATATTAACCATGTAAGCTGTTTATATTGCTTGCAATTTAGGTGAAGCAAGCATGTGTAAAGCATTTTAATGTAAAATTGCTTAATTTGAAACAAAGTAAACAAGTAACAAAAATATGAACACCACATAAGGGTTAAGGTCATTTTTAGGTACTTTGTGTAATTCATAGCTTTGTTACAAAGCCAAGGTCCAGATATAAAGCACGTTGCTTGTGTCACGGCTGCCACAGCAGTAGAGAGCGGACGCTAACGCAAGTAACATTTATTTAAAACAGAAAACAAACAAACAGTAAACCATAAACAAGAACACTGGTACAAACAGGAACATAAACGCAAGCAGAGCAGACATAAACAGGACTCTTTGTTAGTGACCTATTGGTTAATCAAATTAAACACTCTAATGAGCCTAAAAAAACATTTTAAACTGAACTCTACTCCAGATGATGCGTTTTCCACCACTTTCTTAATGCAAAATGCGTCCTATTCACATTGCGCATGTGCAGAGAACTGTGGGTAAACAAGGACCTAAAAGCAAACATACGTCGTGTCCTTGAAATTTCTCCAAGTGTTGGCTGCATTTCTTGGCTGCTCTCAAATGGTCCTTTATTTTGGAACAGCCTTCTATGATGTAGCTGCTAAGAAATGTGGCCTATCTTTTAGTTTTGGAATGCAATCTTTTTACTGCATTGGTTTTAGCATTTAAGGGCCCAAAGCATTTAGCATTTAAGGGTCTGAGAACACTGTTGAACACTGACAATATTGAGATTTAATCCAGACTGAATCCTTTATAAATTAGGAGAGCCAATCAGAGCAGAGTTTATTTTCAGTATATTCATTTTAAAGCCACAGAAACTGATTAAGCATACGTATTCTTGGGGATAAATAAAGACTGGAAATGTATCATGTTAAAGTTAATAATGACAGATTCCATCAGATACTTCAAACTAAGTACAACTTATTAAGGGAATTAATTTAACTGTACTGTGTTAATTTATGTTTACATTAGTCGAACAACGCGTTTTACATCTGGACCTTAACTCCAGGATACAGTGCTGGACTCTGTGATATCTGGAAGGTTTTATGCTATTTGGTTAATCAAATACATTAACTGCTCCTTCAACATCCAGAAAGAACAAAACCCAGGACTGGAATCTGGAATAAGGGTTTTGATTTTAAAACATTACCAGAATTACCAGAATGGTATAGAAAATGTGAAAAAACATTTAGGTAAATCTGCTCATGTCAAAATATAATGAAAAAAAGTCATAAAACTGGCTTTTTCCTGATCTTTATTTTTAAATCAGTATTTTTTTCTGAATACAAATCAAACAGGTCATGTCATCCAAACCTTTAGTTTCGTTATGTTTGTCTAGTTTCTATATCTATATATCTATTTTCAAACATGCAGAATTTGGGTTGATTCCTGTTACTGATCTGGAATTATTAAGTGAAGTAGAGAGAAAACAGGCAGCTTCTCCAAGTGTCCTGTAGGAGATTTCAAAGCCCTCAATTTTTCAGAGTGTAAATAAGTTATTTTACTGCAGAAAAAAGGGTTTTGTATCACCTACACCTGTAGCCTGTATATGGAACAAGGCATTTTAAGGGGTTAATTGCTAAAAAAAAAAGTGTCTAAAAGTGTGTACAGATCCAACTCCACTTGTATTGGTGACCCAATACGTTTGTCAATTCAGTGGAAAAAAACTTACTGAGGGTTTTAAATCTACAAAAAAAAAAAAAAAATCTAGCATCCATTGTGCATAAACTACAGATTTGTTCAGTGTTTCTGCTGTCATTGCTCACCTTCAGGGCATCCATCTCTCTTTTGCTGTACTCATTCAGAAGTATTTCCAGCACCTTCCTCCAGCTCTCCTCGTAGTAACTCCCACCTGTCAGAGCGCACAGGATCTGATACGGCAGCAACAGGACATACTCCAGGGCCCCCCTGAGCCAGGGGAAGAACCAAAACATCTCGAGGATCGCTGCCAAGCAATCTGAAATGTAGTAAAGTGTAGCCGTGGTGTTGTGAAAGACGGCGTATCCCAGAGGAGCTGAGAACGCCAACACGGCCAGGCTCAGGCGAAAAAGACGAGGCCCTAGAGAACAGAGGAGTGAAACATATTGGCAGAAGCATCAACAATGACATAATATCATTACTCACTTTAAGTAGGGCATAATTACTCTGATCCATACGTTTCTAGGGAAGTCATTTGCATTAGATATGCCAAAACAGAGAAAACAGCACAAATAGCCCATTATTGTGAATGAGCTGGTACGTCCGCTTTGTTTGTCGATGTAGATTTTTTAAATATTAAAAGTTCAGTAATTACAGTCTTCTTTGTACACCCTTCTTAAAAGGGGGTCATTGCATCATTATGCTACTATTTGCATATATTAGTGAAATAAAATTCTTAAAAATCTTAAAACGTCAAGTTAAATATTGACTTAAGAAGAGATTTGTGAATTGTGTGGCTTGATTTCACATTCCTTTGAAAGCTTTCATGTTTAAGATGCAGGAAGCATTAAGGTCATACATCTGTAGGTGTTGCTACCAGGTTTTAATAGTATTTCTAGCTGTTCTATAAGCAATTCTCATAGAACGGGTCTCCCAGCCCTCCTGTTCCTGTTAATTATAAAGTTTTTATAAAGCTTTGTAATCTGAACCCCTTTGCCTTTCCTAATCATAATTGTGAGCATTTTATATCCCTAACAAGCTAATTCAAGTCTGACGCCCTTAAACACATATCCAGATAGAAAAATGTAGATTTTATTCTCTCTGTTTTAAAAAACAGTACTGTCTATAGCGGGATGAAACGCTTGCATGAGCATGTTAAAGAAGAGAACACAGAGGTTTAATATAAAATTACTACTCTATACTTTTCTCCAAGTAGTGTACAGTACAAGTCACATATATGCATGTAGATTATGTCATTTTATGATATGAAATATTGAGTTCACTATATAGTGAGTAAGGATGTATTTAAAATAGAGCCATATTTAAAATATACTTGCATTGTGCAATTCCGCTTTGGAGAATGATTTCAAAAATGCTGTTTTTTTGTGGATAGAAGGCCGAACAGACACAGACAAATTTAAAACTCTTCAAAAATATGTGGACAGAGGCTTAGAGCTGAAATCTCCAGGGATAAACAAATTCCCCCGCATCCACCCTGCTTCTCTCTTTCACTCTACAACTGTACTGAACACAAATAATGCAATATTATACCTTAGTTAATTCCGACCCTGCAATGTAATTGGCTGCGTGGCGCTTTATGAGTGCCGCTATCAGCTGGTAATGCACTGTAACCGAATCTCTACATGTATTACTCTGCCACATACAGGTAACCTAGCAACGATGCAGCGCTTACAAGCCAAACAGCAGAGCTACAAACAGAGCAGCAATGGAACTATTTTATCTCGCAGAGATTTAATAACCAAACAGATTGTATTATCTTGTCCTCTTAACTATTTTAATCTTTTAATAAACAGTGATAATGGAACTGTGGAATAATCGCAAAAAATACACTCGAGGTTCGTGCTAAAACGTGTAATATTGGCACTGCTGTGCTGCTTGTGTATTATTGAAATATAGCTCAAAAAGTTGGCAAAAAAGTTTTACAGAAACAAACATTTTGACCAGAGGTGCCCAAACTTAATGAAATATAAAAGGAAGTAAAAAAAAAACTCATGTAAATTATAATTTTATGACATCTACCTGATATCATAATTCAGCTTTTGACTTTTGGTGTTAGATTCCTAGAAAACGATCAAGCCTAGTCCTTAACCTTTTCTTTAAATGGGAATTCTCCTTACTGTCCAAGACTATAGGCTTACCCCCTACCCCTTTAGTTATATTGTTATATATATGTATATATGTGTGCAACTGACCCATAGGCTCAGGCTGGCCTCCAGAACGTTGCTTAGCCTTGAATCTTCTGTTCTTGGCTGCTGTCACACTGGCTGCTATACTGATGGGCAGAGGGGAGAGCGTGCTGCCGTAGAATATGGATGATGTTATGATGCAGGTAGTGAGGGTCTTCTGGAGGTCAGATGTCTGCTGGCCGACGCAGGACACCAGATGGATGCCCGCCCCCACGCTCAGCGGGAGCACAATCAGATAGAAGAAGCTCAGAGATTGGAGACTGATCAGAGCCACTGAGCCAAAGTAGATACCCACACAGATCTGACCAGCAAAGCGAAATAAGCCCACCGGTGGGGCAGTGGTGGAGGAACGTTTGACTTCTTCAGGCTTCTTCTTGGCTTCACTGACGTAGGCCGGGAGACGGAAGAACTCTCGCATCCAGCCGACCCCAAAGCCTCCCAGAGTGAGCATCCACAGGAGAGCATGGCTATCTCTTCTGAGGTACAGGTGATGAAGACCCATAGGGCCTCCTACTGCCCACAGGGCATAGGCTACTATTAGTTTGGCCATGGGAACATGATGTGTTTCAAGTGAGGAAAATATATCTGCAGGCAAACAAAATAACATGATGTAAGAAAACGAAACAATGTCATATAAAACTATATTCTGTTATATTTGGTGGATAATCAGGTTTTATTATGTTTTTCTCCTATAAAAGACCCATTCATTTTTTTGTACATGAGCCCATCTACTGTACTTAACTTGACCAATACAAACTGTTTTAGATATACTATCTCAGTTTTTTTAATCCCCATCCCCATTTCATCTAATTCATCCCAATTTGCTATTTGTCTGATATTTCTCTTCTTCCCTTGTTGCTTCTGTTCAATCCGAGCTAACACAAAACATTATAAGAACGTTTAGAAATGTTTTTAAAAGGTTAAGTGAAGGTTAGACTGTAATATTACAGAAATAGTGTTCCAGAAACATTCTGAAAGCATGTAACATAATAATGGTTTCAATCACAATGTTGTTAACAATATCAAATATATCTAATATATCAATATCAAAGCATTAAAAGTAACATTCCCAAAACTAAAAATGAAAACTGATACAATTGATATTGCAGTGTCATTATAGGAACATTTAAAAATATTATATAGAAATGTTCCAGAAAACATCCAGAAAACTTTTAAACTGTCCAAAAATTTCATGTTCTCCCTCAGTGTACTGTAGCTAACTGAGCTCCATTTATCAATTTGTCATGTTTATTCACTCATTCATTTTGAGTTTAATTTGCCCAAAGCATCTCCAAAATGTTTAGTAGCTTTTTTATGTGAGATGGCAAAAGTCATGAGATATGACAGTAAGCCTATGTCCCATGACATTTGGCATGTCAATTCATAGTATAGTGCCACAAAGGATTCCACTATTGTTATGAGTAAAAGTACCCCTATATAGCTCCCTATATGTTTAGCACTATACAGCTGAGTGGTTAAAACATGTCATATTTACTCCATAAACACCACATTTACCCACTTATGCCTAAGGCAAAATGGTCTAAAAACAAATCAAAAGATTCTACATCAACCATAGGGTTACGCTGCATCTTAATTAGATGCAGGTCTCAAAACAAATTACAATAAAGAGAAAAATAGAAATATACAATAAAAATAAACTTTGTTAAAATATGTTTTTAAAGATCAGCTTTAGTGTCATAGTTGAAATTAATCACATACTGTCAATCAGCCAGTCACTTTTTTCCCTACATTGCCTAAGGAAAAATATTTGAACTTAAATGCATATTTGAAATTAAATGCATATCAGGCCAAAAGTAACATAAGAGAACACTAAGTAGAACTGCACGCTAAGCCTCAGGCCTATCTAATAAGGCCTATATAACCTTGATATCAGCCACACTGCCATAAAACTAGCTTCTTTTAGGTGAGATTACGTCCAAATAAGTCGAGACAATAAATTCTGATAATGAAGACACGTCTTACCTATGACCGGAGCAGTGATTGACGACTAGCACCACAATCAGTAGTACTTTACCTGTACCTGGAAATTAACAGTGCAGTGAAGCACACATCACGCTATCAAACCTGTATGAGACATATTCCAATAAAAAAGCACAAAATACAGAGAAAAGTATGCTGAATTTCCTCCAGGAATCACAACCATTAACTCACATGCAGTGGAGCTCTTCCGTATTAACGTCACTGTGGACTTTGGACTCTGAACTTTGGAAGATGACAGTGATAGTGACATTGTTGGACTCATTATAATGTTAACTTACCTGACCCTGCCTGATCAAACATGCAAAGGCTGCTGAGGAAGAACATCTGACCTTTAAAACAGGTCATACAGTATATTTAGCCTACATGCAGGATTAAACTCCAGGTTTAAATCAATGTGTTAATTATTTTATAGCATCATGTACATCACTACATAGATTTTTTTGGGGGGGTGTACTCTTCCCTGGTTCTGTGCCACCTCAAGCCTGGATCCAAGCCCCCTGGTAGTCAGAAGCCTTTGGGCAGTGGCCCCACTGACCCTGTCGATAACTCCCCAAGACTCCCTGAGGCTGTCTGCCTTCCATGGTCTCAGAGGATCCCAACAGTGCACCATGTTCTCAGTGAAGAGCAAAAAAAAAAAAAAAAGAGCAGCTCACTATAACAACCTGAGGCAGAAGTTCAACAGCATCTCATGCTTTCTGAGGCTGTTTGAAAAGAACATCACAAGAACTGAAAGAACTGTGCGCTGGATTGCTCTCAGCGTGTATTTCTCTCTGCTGTATCACTATCACTAATGCTGTATTTGTATAGCACCTGTCAATAACCCAAATCAATTGCAAGGGATAAGAATACAAACACAAAGAAACACTTTATGTAACTTTAGAAAAATCTTTAAAAAACAAATAACAATCTTATTTAGCATAAGAAAAATATCTTTGTTTCCAGTACCTCTGATTTTTATGTTGTGATTGTGTGCGTGCCTGATCATTTTAATGAAATATGGTAAAACATTATATGAACATAGAGTATGCAAAGCCAATATTAGTGAAAAATGGAAAAAGATATGGGAAGATGTCCATTTTTAAATAGAATTCTTTTGATAAATGTAGCTTTGTAGTAAAGGTGGAATTTAACGACTGGGCCTAAAATTCCAAGAATATATAACATTAAATGTTGTTTCAACATTGTTTCAAAGTTAAAATTTCAACGTTTGCACAACCATTTAACAATAAATGTTGTTTTAACAGACATATTTTCAATTATATTTAAACCACATTTCAATGTTGAAGGTCGATTGTGTGCCAGCTAGGCATCTTCATATCCATCTGTGTCTTTCTTTATAGGATCATGATGGGTCCAGAGCCTTCCTGGGTTTAAATAAAAGCAAGGCAGGAATGCATCTGTAATTCTGTAATTTAAAATCTATTTTTTTATATAATCTTCCTAAAATAATTTGGCAAAAAATGACTCAAGTTATTAATTTATTTATAGAAAGGTGTCAATATTTATTTATTTCACCTTTTTAAACACTTTCTTAACATCTGCATGGCACTCCATTAGTTTTCTATTTATTCTTTTGTTAAATACATATAACAAACCTTTTGTTTTATTAATCCACTGTTCCCTCAGCTGAACCTAGTAGTTCATTTTATTCAATATTATTATTTTTTAATTAGTCATAAATCATTTATTTAGTCATAACAAAAATAGTAGTTATTGGAAATGATTTGAAATCTAAAAAAATAAGTTTTAAATAGTAAAGGCACAGTGTTTATATTATATTATATTATATTATATTCAAATAACTAATGAAACTATTTTGCTTAATATTTGAATACTATTAATACTACTACCATCATATCAGCTGCATGCTCAAACAGCATGGGCACCTCGTGTTTGCAAAGTCCCCGCCCACCTCCGTTTTTAAATGTTTGGCCACGCCCCCACCCCCAACCAATCCCAACCCTCCCCCACACACGGCGGAGTATGGGAGCGAACATAAACATGTTAACAGTGAGTTAGTGAGCGCTGGTCTCCTGCAGGCTCGGGTTTAGCCGGGTTTAGTGTAGTTTAGTGAGTTAGTGCTGGTGTGGAGGGTATTATAGATATTACAGGCGTTTGTTTGGAGGTATTGTAGCCTGGCTGGGTGAGGAGATACTGTACTTTTCACGCTGTTTTTTTGGGCTGGAGCAGAAGCAGAGCTGGAGCTGGAGCTGGGGGGGTTGTTGGTTTATAACGCTGGAGAGAGACTTTCTCTGCTGGAGCTGCAAACAGCACAAGTTTCCTTTACTCGTGTTTTTTACTCGAGTTAGTGATTATAACCGGCTGTAACTACAGAGAACTCACACAGCCGTGCCTCGAGCGATGGTTCTGAAGGATGGAAACAGACGACGTGTCGCTTAGAGAGCAGCTCTTCCACGACAAGGTCCGAGAGATCCTGGTAAGTTGGCTGTTATTCTTTTTTTCAAGGTGATGTTTACCCTGTTATGATGAGTTTCTTTGTTTTAATCAAATTGAAAACGATGGTTGATCACAAGCTATTAAACCAAGCTGAACTGCTTGAATTTTCGCACCAGGAGTAAAGGCATAAAGTTATCCAAAAGCATTGTGTAAGACTGGTGGAGGAGAACATGCCAAGATATATGAGAACTTTGATTAAAAAACAGGGTTATTCCACCAGATATTGATTTCTGAACTCTTAAAACTTTCTGAATAGAAATGTATACCTATACAATTTAATAGAAAAAAAAAATGTTATAATATATAGGATTATATAATAATATTTGTTGTCTATTGTGTTTATTTGTATGTTCAAATAAACCAATCTCAAGTTCACACACACACATTTGTATCCAAGTAAATATATATATATATATATATATATATATATATATATATATATATATATATATATATATATATATATATATATATATATATATGTATGTAAATAAAACAGTGTACAGTATTTTAGCTAAATCATGTATTTTAGCCGGTCATGTATTAAGTATCAAACATTCAAATGTTATATCATGTCCGTTTATTGTATGATAAGTCTGACAATGGTCTTACATAACTACTAGTTTTCTCTTTAAGAATTGGTGTCAAAAGTGGTTCACTAGATATCAGTGTTGTACTCACTCCTTGAATCCCTGGCTTTTTTTATTCAGTTTTACAAACCTTCATTTTTTTTCTTTGTCAATTTGCTAATATCACCTTGCTTACAGTATTGCAATATATTACGTTGTGTTGAATCGTAACCCTGTATTGTGAAAGTTTCTTGTCACCAAGGTCTTGCAATACACAGCCCTGCATTTAGAGTTTGTATTTAGAGAATTGTATTGTAAAATATGAAAATCACTGCCGCATAAATAGTTCTTTACAGGTTTCTTCCCTCTGGTACATTCTATATGTAAAGTAAAATGTAGAGTCTCCAGTATCCCATTTTAAATATCACATTAAAACAGATATTTGATTAATCAAATTAACATATATAATCGATTTGTATACCAGCCAGGCTCAGAGGTGTAACATTTACCATGATGCCAGGAGGATGCCTAATTGTTTGACAATATTTGTGAAGTGGGCAGAGGAGATTTAAAGGGTAAGGCTTCCTCAGTTAAAGTCACAATATTAATAGTTCAGATATAAATGACTAAGGCAGAAGTAAAACCAGCAGAAACCCTATAAGAGCAGAAGTAACATAGGCGTCTACTGGTGTAGAAACTGAATTGTTAGGCCCTTCTCTTTTTGAGGATCTTTTTGTTCTAATATAAAAGGCTGAAGCTTCAGACAGAAAGGTTTGAGCAGCAAAGCAGTCTACAGGAAGGACAAACAGAGCAGAAGGAAATTAACCCATCAGAGAAGTAGGCCTAATATGAAAATGTGATGAAAATGCTTCAAAATAAAACTAGCATAGCCTGCATCACACTGAGGAGATTGGATTAGATAGCTACTTCACATGACACATCTGCTGTACATAGATTGATTATTGATTTTTGCCTGCTGGTTGTAAATAATCTTAGTGATGAAATGGGGTTTGGGGGGTAGGGGTCATGGTAGGGGTAGGAATGGTGAACATTATAATGTTTTATCATATTGTGATGCTTTTTATCTGGATACACGTTTTTTTCTGATTGTATCCTAGATATAATTGGACAGTGACCACCTTGCATTTTATTTTGAAGAATTATTTATAATTCTTCAAATTAGTAATTAGTTCTGTTTAGTTGGCTTGAGTGCTAAAATATAAAGAATTCATGTTGTGGGAGAATTAATATGGTATAAACAACCAATTACCAGTTTCTTCTTTATGAAATACCATCCATCCAAACATCATGCCAATATCCACACTGTCTATCTACTGTCGCTGTCTATGTAGTGTCTGTCTGTTCTCCTGTTCTCTACTGTGTCTATCTACCATGTCTTTGTTTATTTTTCTATTTTATCTATCTACTGTGTCTATCTATCTATCTATCTCTTTGTCTATCTATCTACTGTATTTATCTTTTGTATCTACTGTATCTTTGTCTATCTATCCACTGTCTCTTTGTCTACTTATCTACTGTATCTTTGTCTATCTATCCACTGTATCTATCCACTGTCTCTTTGTCTATTTATCTACTATATATATCTTTCATATCTGTCTACTGTATCTTTGTATCTATACACTGTATCTATCTACTGTCTATTTGTCCATCCATCAACTGTATCTATCTACTGTGTCTGTCCACGGTCTCTTTGTCTATCTATCCACTGTATCTATCTACTGTATCTATCTACTCTCTCTCCTCTCTGTCTGTTGTCTATCTACTGTATCTATCTTGTGTCTCTCCATCTATCTTGTGTATCTGTCTCTCCATTCTCTATCTACTATATCTATCTACTCTTCTCCATACTTTACTTTACACTCTCATATCGCTATTACAGACAAGGTTCTTCTATGGCAGTGTGGTAAAAATATTGTATCTCAATCTGGTCTGGAAAATAATTTTAATATTTGAATACACCATTGCTCATTGCATGAACTGTCAAATATAACAATAACAAAATATCACCATAAAACAAAATATTGTCAGATTGCCCACCTGTAGTTTAAACATTTGCAAAGATTGTGCATGGACAATTCTTTTTCCTCATCTTTTGTACAGGATGGACACTCTAGTGAGATCTTAAAAGGTGATTGGAATTTGAATATCTGAGGCTTGTATGAATATAAATATGCAAATATAGCTGCCAGTTTGGCACCTGCTAGTATTGTAATGCCTCTTTTAGATTTATCATTGTACAACGCAAACTGAACTTCAGCCTCAGTGAACCTTACAACGAGGCACTTATGCCGACCTTTACACCGGCTGCGCTGGATTCTCACACTCAGCAGCTTTTACTGCACTGCAGACTGTATAACCTGTTACTGCCCATCAGGAACTAACCAGCACCTCTAATGAGAATCACAAATGAGGAGTGTAAGCAGTGTAATAATATTATAGGACAGATATTCATGGATTATGGGGGGAAACAGCTTGAAATATTATTAATATTGGCTATCATTGTCTGCAGCAGCACAGTGTAGGTGCCTGATCAGCTCCACAGATGATAACCTGTTGCCTTTAGGCCAGCTGTCAGAGCTAAACCCTGACCTGGCTTGTGTGGTTATGTAAAGCTGGATGAAACTGTTTGTTTTGATTAGGCCCCAGAGCATGCAGCAACATAACTCTGCACAGATTTCAGAGCCCCTGCCGCCGGGCAAACTGACGCACAGCCTGGAACATTTCTGTTTTTCCTACATACTTTTACAGGCATTTAGAAACATCTTATAATATGTATTACTCATCAACATGCAGATCTGTACTGGAAATTAATGCACACTACAAAAAAAAAACTTAGCAAGTGAAATGATCTAATTTCAAGGTAATAAAATAATATAATATTCTCTGATAACAATTTTCTCTTACCAAGCATTGTAAGTGTTGGATTATTTTGCTTATTTTAAGAAAAATGATTTTAATCAGTCTCGCTTAGAATTTTCACTTTATTTTAAGTTATTTGAAGTCAAAATAAGCACAAAAAGTCACCAGTCATGTTATTCTGCTTCTTGTATCCAAATTGAAAATAAATAAAATCAGGGATTACATCAAGGATTTTGAGATTTCTTATTTTAAGAAATATTACTAAGAAAAGTTTTCTCACCTCAGTGGCATTTTTTTCCTAAACATAAGCCTATATATCTCAGTTTTTTTTTGCAGTGCATAAACTTTGTTGTACACAGTTGAGCTGAAGGTGATGTCTAACTCATCCCATAGACATGGCTATTTGTGACTTACTGAGTGGCTAGTTGGAAGAGTCACTGTAAAGTCTTATAAATAATGCAAAATATATTTTTTTACATTACATTACATTTGGTGGACACTTTTATCCAAAGCAACTTGGTAATAATGATGTACATTTAGCAATAGAGGACATAGAATTTTAAGGCAAAAAACATTTTTGGCAGGGCCTAAAGAAGATCACCCTGATTAGTTATGGGCTTTAGAATAAACATGAGAAAGAGATATGTCAATCCTCCACATTAAACATATAAACATAGTTACAATATAAAAACAATAATACAGAACTAATGTTTCAACATCTACATTTTATTATGGTAGACAGCAATGTTTTCAGTCGGATGCTCGTTGCAGAAGCGGATTTCACAATGTAAAGGTAAACTTCTGAAGTCTGATTTATGGATTTTATGGTATTGTACGTTATAAGATTAAACTTGTCTTATTTTGTAAGCTTTTTTGGGCCAAAAATGAATGTAACAAACAAATTGGTCACAAAACAATAGATTTTAGAATATGAAGTACATGCGTATTAACTGCAAACATAAACAACTATACAAAAATATTAGTTTTTAAATATACGCAATATAACAGTAAATTGCCAAAAAGAAAAAAACTCCGCTATTATCATAGTGATTTGGATTTTTTAAATATTATTATTTTTTAATTATAACAATATTACTGTGTACAATACAATATGGCACATCCATAGTCATAACAACACACTTTCACACTTTCACTCAATCATACACTCGTACCTAATCTGCACTCCTGAGATTCCTACGTTTACATTCATTTTAAAACCTAATCCCTGAGCTGACTGACCACAGAAAACTTGACCAGATTCTAAAGTTCACAGGGCAGCTGGTGAAATCAATAACTCTGACTGGCTGTGTGGTAAAACAGGCCGAAACGCTGTTCAGACACGTCTAATTCATGTGCGGATGTTTTTGCCTCCAGACGAAACTTTCTATCAGTTCTATTACTCCACTTCTAAACATCTCAGTAAAATGACTGTGATTGATTTTTGTAGTTTTAATAAAGTAATACAGGAAGATACAGAGGATAATCAGGTACGAGGCTCTTTGATCAACTGTGCATGGAAAGAGCTTCATGACTTTCCACAGGGTCAGACTGACACGTGGTACTTCACTCTGAATAGTGTGCCCTGGTATACTCTGCTCCGAATACAGAACAACTTGTTCTATGTAGAGTAGTGTAGCTCAGTGATGTGGATCTGTGGATTCTGTTCTCTGTATTGTAATGGGATCTACTTTATAGTCAATTAGTAAAGATACTGTAAAATATTAGGGCTCTTAAAGTTATCAGTTTAAAAGTAGAAAAAAAGTCCTCCAAGTTCACCTAATTGCAGTCCTTTAAATTGTTTTTAAGACTCTATAATCTACTTTAAAAAAACTACATTAGAAATAACCCCAGAGGAAGGTAGGGTAAAATAACTTAATAACTCAATATCACAATATACTGTATATCTCATGTTGCTTTCCTTGTTTATGATTAATGATTTTTGCTCAGGGTCAATGATTGAGTTCTTTTGGCCCTATTTTAATGATCTATAGGCAACTTCATTTTAGAATGTGTCAGTGTGTCTTTGCTATCATAACAACCGGAAAAGTACACCATTTGTGGCTCAGAATGTGCAAAATGCATGTACTAATTCTTGCACTAAGCATGTGTGTGTTTTGTGTGTAACATGAAAAAAAAAACATTTCTTTAAAGAGTGTGGTGCACTCTGACTTTGGTGTATTTCTATTTTAACAGCACAGTGCTTCTGTGCTTCTCAGAGAAAGCTGATGCTGTGAAGGTGCATGAGCAGCTCATTTACAGGAACAGCTGTGTTTATTTTATTTACTATTCTGTTGATGTAAAAGTTGGGTTTGTGCACTGCTGCTTATCATTGTGGGTGTAACAAGTGGGGGTGTGAGCATGTTGGGCTTGTGTGTCACAAAGTGTTGCCAAGATGGCAATGAACGTCTGACGGTTGACATCTGTCTAGGTTGTTTTCAGTCAGTGGAGCACCTGTGTTTTCTATTGCCAAGATAGCAATACACCAGAAATGTACCTGAACACACCTCATTTCTGGATTGCCATGCCTATCGGTGTAGATGTATTCACAACAACACAGACGCAAGGCGTGATAATATACTGTTGGCAGGGTGTTAGTTAGGTCCCTTCATTTTGCAGATTGGACGTAACAAAGATTTGACTACTAGATTGACTACAAAGACTGTAGTATGTTTTAAAGGGACAATACATTAATACACATTGTTGTGAAATGATGATTTTTTTTTTGCAATGGTATTGTCACAACAACATTCTAATGACTGACTGCATTCGCATAAGGCAGCTATGTTAAAAGTTAGACTAAATTAATGGACTTCAAATCATTTTTAAAAGGCAGATATCTATAATTGGGCTGTCAAGATCCAACATTAAGTTGTTCTAAAATGGATTTTTTTTTCTTATCATAGGAAAATGATAAGAATTTGGCACATGGAACATGGAAGTTGCATCTACAGAACAAACACACAATAATGTTAATAGGCCACTTCCTATAAATGTACACATACCCAGCAAACATTAACACTGGAGTGCAGATTATTGCTTTTAGACTGTTTCCACTGCCTCGGAAAACATTTTAAACTACATCCTCCTCACTAGCCTGGGCCAACAATCTGGTAATGATGCTACCTTTGCCCAGAGCTTGCCTGTGTGAATGGCTAATCTAGCCCAACACGTGTTCACGCTGCAGTGCAGAGCTTTCTCAATGAGCCGCTCCACTGCTGTAATCCCATTGTGACCATATTAGCCAGCGAACATTCATTCCAGGTTGGCTCGTGTAGTGAAGATTTCTGAGTGTGAATGATTAAACCCTGAATAGAACATGAGAAGCTGCTTTCTGAAGCAGTTCAAGTGTTTAACCAGCACTTCTGTTTGGCAGGAAGCCTGGTGAACAGTGTTGATCTTGATTGGCTTACTTAACTTAACCATAACTGCTTTGTTTAAATTTTGACATCATTTCAATAATGGTTGACTGCCTGCGAACATTTTTACGCATGGACTGAAATTCTTTAAAATTGCAAATTAAATCTCTTACATTGTGGAAAACATTAATAGTAAAGAAAATATTTACTGTGCATTCACACCTACTGGCTTTAGAGCAACAGGTCAGTCATTTGCTATGAAACTATGTGGTTTGTACCGATGGTACGATGACAAGTTACAAAACAAGGTGACAAATGACCTCTATATTCAGCTCAACAACATTTTCAGACCAGTTTTAGACACAGTGTTCTAGGACCCTCAGCTTCTGCTCTCCAAACTTTTTGTTCTTACCTGCATTGTATTCCTATCCTCAACAGTAGTAGGGGTTGGACAAAATATTGACAAAGCGATATATCATTGTTTTTCTTTGCGATAAATAATTTATAAGTGGTTAAAAAATATATATAAAACATTAAAACTCCCAACAATTTGAGTTACTACTTTATTACTCCATGTGGTGGCAGTAATCAAAGAAATCGTGTAAACCTGAGGTAAAGAATATTGGTTGCTATATTCTCTAAATATGTGTTAAATCCATCATTTCTGGTATTTGCTTATTTAGGAGTATTTTATCCTCCTCAGTAACACAGATGCTGTGAAGTATCATAGAGAATGGTCTTGTAATACATTTTATAATGTGATATTATCATTATACGCTACCCATGATATTGTATCGTGAGATGCCCTGTGATTCCTATCCCTTTTTAACAGTGTAGTGCTAAACATGGCAGAGAGGATCATAAATGCCATTTTGAATTTCAATTAATTTAGAATTTACTTACTATATAGATTTATCCAATACTTATCTGAATCTGAATACACTCGAGTGTATTGTTGCAATTATACCACAGTTCTATTATCGCTGTTTATTAAAAGATTTTGAGTTAAAGAAGACAAGAAAATATGATGTGTCTGGATAATAAATCTCTGCGAGTTAAAATAGTTCTATTGCTGCTCTGCTTGTAGCTGCGCTGTTTGGCTTGTAAGCGCTGCATCGTTGCTAGGTTACCTGTATGTGGTGAAGTAATACATTGAGAGCTTTAGGTACAGTGCATTACCTGCTGATAATGGCACTTATAAAAGGCCTCTCAGCCAATCACATTGCAGCGTCGGAATTAACTGTGGTATAATATGTAATATACATGCAAATACATACATTATTTGGTAATGTTTTTTAATTTGGGGTGGGGGTGGTGTCAAACAAAGCAAATTACAGGACAGCCTATATAAAAGAAGTCATTTATATGTAACCATCTTATAGAAAGGATATAAAATGGTCATGTGAAATATGTAATACCCATGCAATTTGTTGATCTTTGCTGATTTTGGTTGTAGCAAAAATGCTTGCTAGTATTTTACACTTCCCAGATCTGTTCCTGTCTAGACTGCTGTTGAGTACAGACAGATGGATCTGGGATGACCAGTGATTGTTTCACTGCAAAGCCATTTGGTGAAAGAAGCCAGAAATTGGGTCAGAAATTGTAGCTGGCCCCTCCTCTTACTAGGGTGGGTCTGTTTTGTCAGGGATTTGGTTTAATTCTCCCCCAGTGCTTTGTGCTGCTTACAGTATGGACTGCCCACTGTTTCTTTAGGGCTTTGTTATGCTAACAACAGTAGAGCGCTGGTCCATTGTGCCTCAACAGGCCTCATCTGCTGTTTTTGGATGATACAAAAGTGTCTGTATTGATTACAGAAGTCAGTGTGTGTGTGTTTTGAGCTAAACTTAAGAGGAATGGATCTTTACCCTGAACACTCAGCAATATGGGTGTGTGTTTGTGTGCGAACACATGTGCTTTAACTACCCAGAGATATCCTGCAGCCCTGCTCTTTTCTGCTGATGTTTGTACATTGGTGTTGAAATTCCTCTTTCCTTCCTTCTTCCTATGAGTTCTCTCTCTTTGTTCCCTGGAAGGGTGGGAGGATATGAGGCTTCACCTCGCTTCAGTTCTGTCTCTGGTTTGATATGTTTCCAAAGAAAGTTTCTGCAAACTAAGTGTATGTCCACCAGATGTTATGTTCATCCAGAAGTCTTATTACTTCTGTAAAGCAATACTCTCCCCTTACCTCTCTGTGCTGTATGTACTTAGTCAGCCCAAGACATGTTTGGATCAGTTTTGGACTGGAGACAGGAGGCTAATGTGAGAAACAGATAATGGAAACTTATACTTCACCAGTCGGCATGGTGCACACCACATTCTTAAATCATCACACATGCTTAAAAATGGGTCAAATGCATCAAATACATTCATGTTTATGTAATCCCAAATACATACATGCTAATGTGTTTTCTGGCACATAGTATATGAGCAAACCTATGTACATAAGTGCATATGTGTGTTTAGGATTACATAACAGTAATATGTGTTATATAATATACATGCAAATGCATACAGTTTGTATATACTGACATAATCTTATGAATGGGAAGGAACTAGTATCATTTTTAATCCAGTATCTTTTGGCATGAGTCGCTCGCTTGTCTGTTTGTATGGACAGTTCTAGGCAGATGCAGCCGGTCACGATCATTAGTTCAAAAAGAGGCAGAGTCAGAATTCACATGTATCGGAGGAGGCATGTGTTCGTCTTCACCCTCCTGGTGTTGGGGCATCACTAGTGATGGGGGAATTTTAAGTGGGTTGCGTAATTGGCCATGTTAATTAGTGAGAAAATGGGGAAAAAATAGAAATAAAAAATGATATAAGTATTATATAAGTGCCTTAAAAGCTTCATAAAGAGAATGTCCCACCTGCTATCCATTTCACTTACAAGTTCCCAAGTTGCACTCTGTGGTAGCACTTTATGATCAAATTGCATACTGCTATGCCATGATTTGTGGCTTGTCAGTGTTGATTGTAAAATTGTAAATACCTGGGAAAACTTCTTAACTTTAAATGGAAGTCAATGTAAAAATATTTTATTTAAAGTCAATCATAGAAAAAGTAAAAAAAAACAAGGCATGTGGGGACAGTCTAAACTTTTGCCCTTTTGCATAATTTCCATGTTTGGACAGAAGGTTAATGGTGTTGTTCCACTGTGTGCTGAAAGAGTTAATAAAGTTCAGGAGGATTTTACAGCAGGTAGATCCTCTTCTGTCATCCACTGCGGATGAATGTGTTGAAACCTGCAGGTCTGATACTTGGATGGAGAACAATAGCAGCACTATTGAGAGAAGACAGCTGATATACTGCTGATGAAGTAAGCTATGTACTGCAGAGTGTATTCAACACTTACTGGGCTAATGTCAGCAGTTTGTTAGAAAACAAGAGATTAAATGTTAAAGGCACCCAGACAAGCAGACGTTTGGTCTGGTTGCATTAATTCCATCTCTTGTAGGCTATCGGTTTGTCCTCTAATCCTGGTCAGCTACTTTCATCTGGTTTTGCTCTCCTTTGGGATTTGGGCCATAATCTTCTGCCTCCATCTGTCGCTGTGTCTGCCTCTCATTTCCTCAACTAGTTGTCAATCGGAAAAAATGAATACAGCAATTATTAGGGCCTGATTTACGTGAATATTTTTAGATAATAATAATAGGCTTGTTTATTATTATTATTATTATTATTATTATTATTATTATTATTATTGTTATTATTATTATTATTATTATAAACCTTCACTGATCATCAGTAAATTTTACATTTCATTTGTAAATCAAGGGAGCAGAGTCTGGAGGAAGAGTGGAGAGACACACAGTCCAAGCTGCTTGAGGTCTAGTGTGAAGTTTCCACCAATCAGTGATGGTTTGGAGAGACATGTCATCTGCTGGTGTTGATCCACTGTGTTTTATTATCAAGTCTAAAGTCAGTGCAGTTCTGTTTTCCCACAAAATCTTACAGCACTTCATGCTTCCCTCTGCTGACAACCTTTATGGAGATGTGGATTTCATTTTCCAGCAGGACTTTTGGCACACACTGCCAAAAGTACCAATTGGTCTTATATAATATTCTGTTTTTTGGGGGTTTTATTGGCTGTAAGCTATAATCATCAACAATAAAAGGAATAAACACTTAAAATAGATCACTCTGTGTGTAATACATCTATATAATATATGAGTTTCACATTTTGAATTGAATTACTGAAATAAAGTAACTTTTCAATTATAAAAATAAAAAAAATCTTTTAATAAAAAAGCAGGATAATTTTTGAATACTTTTTGAACAAAGAAGAAACCATGATTCAGCAGGTCTCCCAATACTTTTGTCCATGGCGTGTATCATGGTGTGCTGGTGTGATTTATTGTTCTTGTTGGTGCGTATGTAATAATCAATGATCCAGCTGTAGCAGATACTGATTACTCAACCGTGTAGAATTTGACTTGTCATCAATAATTATCTCTTCCACTATGGCACAGTGTGGGTTTTGACCATGTAACCTAGGGCTATCTATTGGCACTTAGACTGTAACGCGTGATGCACAGTAAAGTACAAAGATTAGTGATTTTAATGTTAGATTAAAACTTAAATTATGTCCGTTTGTGTTCTATTTAGTACAGAAATATTTATATAAATAAACATGCATTCCTCTTAATTAAATGGGGTGAGGGGAAATTATATAGGAGTAAAACATTAATCATATAGCAATGATTTAATAGGTGTTTACATAGGCCGGTCACGATAATTATGGTATAGATTTATCATAAACTATATAAATAGACATAGCCTCAATTATTTTTGCTGCACTTGATACTGTCCATTAGTTGTTGTTTTTGTTTTTTTTTATAGCAAAAAGGAGCCTATTAATGTGAAAAGACAGTATATCAGCTTCTTTTAAAAAACATGAAATCAGTATTATTAAATATATAATAATCTAATATTTGGCAAAAATGTGCTTTTGTGACCATCCCCTGCAAAACTGAATATATTTATACAAAAAACATAACCGCAGTACTGCTAGTGGCTCTGATACAAGAGCTACTGCAAACATGGAGATATCAAAACAGCATTGCGGATCAATAAACTAAAACACAAAAATAGAAATGAAGTGAGCTCGCAAGCTGAAAGATATCCCTCAATAAAATCACCAGGTTCATCTGCTCTTGAAGAATACCTCATCATAATGCACGTTTTAAAAGTACTTTTCCACCTGCTTACTTCAGTTACGCATTGCAACTGGAGAGGTCCCCGAAACATAAGATAAGATTTTCTGCTCTATAAAAAAATATTTAATTGCATTATTATATTATATTATATTATCAGTATATCAGTGGCATAAAGTGTATGTCTTAAAATGACAACTAGCGGTGTGCCATATTGTATCGTACACAAAAATATCACCAACATATTTGAATATCGTGAACGATATTATACCCTGAAATATGATGTTATCATATCACCCACCCCTAATTATCACATCAGGGTACTACTTTTTTTTTTTTTGCTGTTTTTAGCAAAAAAAATCACACTGTTCTCATTCCCCATTATATATTTACTAGAGACAGATTATATCTGTTCAGTGTCATTTATTTTACTTTAATCCTGCATATATGGAGATATTTGGAGTGCATTATTATTAGTATCATAATATTCTGGATCATTGACTTCTGTTACAAAACATTATTATTTTAAAACAAATTTTTTTTTTCTCTCTAAATATCTCAGTTAGGGGTGTGCCATATAATATCGTATGCGATAATACAATTTAATTTTCATTTTGTTGCAGTAATGTATTCTTGAATTTATTATTTTATTTTTTTTGTAATTCTGTGATTTATCAAATCACCAGGAGTATCGTTATCACAAAAATACCATGAAATACTGTATATTATTTTAGGGCCATATCGCCCACCCCTTATAAAAATAGTAATGTTTATTACAATGGTCTGAGACAATAGGTATAAGGTATGAAGGTATAAAGATCCTATTGTTCGAGGTCAACCGTTATTGTCATCTATATATGAAACAAAGAAGAGTAAATACACCTGCAGTCTGTTAAAGAAATGAAATGTGATGCCATAAAGAGCAGTACATGCGTCACTGTGTATTGGTATGAATTTAGTACAACAGCAGTGGGGAGTGGGTTACACAATGTCCTCTATTTCTATCTCTCATGCCCACCCCCCCACTCCCGGTTTAACCTCATGTATTATGCCGTGGGTATTTAACCTGGGTTTTTATGCCGTGTCTCCTACAGCTCTGTCTTTGTCCTGCTGTCCTGTTCCTCTTAGCGCAGTACGCCCATCTGCATCTGCTGATCTGCACAATGTATTTTCATAGCCACCCAATACCCCCTCTACGCACTCAGATAAGCTGGACTTATGTCACAGGGCTGTAGGGCCAGCAGCTGTGAAGGAGCGCAGCATTGTATGGGAGTGATAAGCCTATGAGTGAAAGTAAGTGTGTGTGTGTGTGTGTTTGGGAGAGGCTACACTGTGCTCTGGATGGTACTGGAGCTCATTTTCCAGCACGTTCTGATAACAAGGACTGATAGGTTAACTCCCTTTAGTGTGGATGTTCCACAGCCTCACCCACTTTAACTTGTGAACTTCATCTACCAGTTCAGTTATCAGTAAGGTCTATTAGAAGAGCTGCAGGTCCTTTGAACAAGGGCTGGACGATATGGCCTAAATCTATGTTATATTTTTTTCTATCGGTATATTTGGCTGATACAATATAATTCCGATATCAGTATGAACAGTATAAAATAATCACACATAATACATGATCAAACACTAGGGTTGCATAAATGTATAGAGCTGGGCGATATGATAAAAGTGCTATATCATGATATTTAAAGGCATTGAATTTTTTCCAGAGCTGTACAAAATGTAAAAAGACCACTTCAGTTTCTGAATCAGTTTCTCTGATTTTGCTATGTATAGGTATATGTTTAAGTAAAATTAACTTTTGTTTGTTGTTTGTTGTTGTTTTATTCTATAAACTACAGACAGCATTTCTCCCAAATTCCAAATAAAAATATTGCAATTTAGAGCATTTTTGGGAAAATTGAAATAACAAAAAAGTTTCAGTTTGGTTTGATGGCTTGTGATCATCCATCTTCCTCTAGATTATATTCCAGAGGTTTTCAATTTGGTAAAATCAAAGAAACTCATTATTTTTAAGTGGTCTCTTATTTTTTCCCAGAGCTTAGCAGATTCTTAAAACTGCTATTTATACAGTCTCTCATCCATAGTACAGTAATTTTTTATTTCAATTTTGCTGCACATCATTAAGTTTAACAGAGTTTCTTACACTCTCTAAAATAAAATGTGTAGTTGGGTTGGTGTTCTTTAAGCATTTATGATATCCTCAATCTTCTTATTAAAGCATATTGTCGATAGGGTAAAAACTACTACTTTTGATTGTTGAATTTGTTCAGTGTAATGTCTGTACAGTGACAGTGACTGAGGCATTTCTCTCTATATAAAAAACTGTATGAGTTAGTGAGGTATCAGTTCAGTTATCAGTATGGTGTAATAGAAGAGCTTCAGTTCATTTAAACCCTTGTTAGTCTGACTGGTGAGTTTGGTGAAAGAATACTCCTGCCTTTTTCAGCCCATGTCTATCTGTATCAACATTTCTCTGTACATGAAAAAACTCCATACCCTCTTTAATCTAACCTCAGTTATAATAAAAGTGAAGGGCGTTTGCTTCAAATCTGTGTTCTTTCACAACGTACGATGACATACGTGAAAATTAATCTGTGGCTCACAGGGATTAGCCTGTAAAAGGCCAGGAATTCCTCTAATGTCATTAACATAATGTTTTGTCAGGTGACCTTTTGCTTCTCTCTGTAAAGTCTGTTAGTAAAATTTAAGTTATGTATTTAAAAAAGAAGAAAAATGTGTGAGTGACGTCTCTATCTTTAGCACAAACAAGGCTGGATTAGCTTTACAAGCACAGGTGGGGTTATTACCAGCAGTAATTACCAGTAGTGAACTGTGCTTTTAGTTATTTTTACAGACTGTACAAGTGCATCTCAAAAAATTAGAATAACACTGAAAAGTTACTTTATTTTAGTAATTTAGTAAAAATGTGAAACTCTTATATTATATATAGTTGTATTACACACAGAGTGATCTATTTTAACAGTTTATTTTTTTATTGTTGATTATGGTTTACAGCCAATGAAAACCCAAAAGTCAGTGTCTTAGAAAATTAGAATATTATATAACACTAATTGGTACTTTTGGCAGTGTGGGCAGTGTGCCAAGTCCTGCTGGAAAATGAAATCCGCATCTTCATAAAAGTTGTCAGCAGAGGGAAACATGAAGTGTTTTCTCTCAAATGTGGATACACTTAAGTTAGTGCTGGACAGTCAATACATCTTAAATATAAATAAATGTAATATTTCCAGATGTATAAATATATAGATTTTTTTTTATACAACATTAAAAAAGACCTTGATTAAATTCCCCCAAGTGTGTTTGGATGTTTGTGTGAAAATGGTTTGGTTTGTAAAGGGATGGCACACAACAGCAGGTAAAAAAGAAGCAAAATCTCAAACAACAAGTCTAGAGTCATTAAATATATGTTACATGTGTATTTCTCAATGTTATTATTAAAATAAATATACATTTTTCTATTAATCGCAATTTTTTATGTTAGATACTTGAGATTTAAGTATATTTTTCTCTTTTTTTTTGTTTGTTACAGATTTGCGTGCAGCTCTTCATCTGCCTTTACATTCTGTCCTACCTCATACTGACTCACTTCAGGAAGAATGCAGAGTTTGTTACAGGTAAGCATAAAACCGCCTCGGGTGAATCAGAGCGACCTGCGTTCTCACATAAATATCATTTCTGCCATATTTGTACCTCATCACCTCGACGGGGGATGTGTAATTAAATACCTGTAAATCTTCAGAGAGAACATTTTCAGAAGTTCCAATAAAACTTTCACCTGTTTAATTCTGTACACTGACTGTCAAAGTAATATTATGGGTATTAACAGATAGGAAGCATAGAAGCATTGCTTAGTGGTGGTTATAGTGTTTGAACATCATGCATTTATTTTAATGCATAGAGAGAGTATTAAGTAGTTTTTAAACAAAATAAATCATATCTGAGATCAGCTGATCTTGATGTTTGGGAAAAGGGTTGCAAGCATCATTTTCTGTTTCCATTTAATATTAAATATGTTTGATTATTTAACTATAATTGTGTCAGTTTTCCTGTTTTGTCATTTTATAATGTTTTGAAATTTTTTTAGCATGTTCTCTTTAAAATAGTTAATTAGAATTAGATTAAATTAGATTGTCATTGTGCACAGTAAATTTACAGAGCCAATTAAATGCATTTAGCATCTAATCAGACATTCACTGTACAGTATGATTTACATAAAGCGCTGCAGTAACCATGACAGGTGGTACAGTAAGTAAGAAATATATAAATCATACATATAATCATATCTATATACATGTACAGTATTTGTCTGTAAGTTTGCAGCAAGAACTACTTAACTAAGTAAAAAACAGAAGGTCAGTCAATCTAAAACATTTCAAGAACTTTCAAAGTATCCTCAAATGCAGTCAAAAAGACCATCAAAAACCTTGTTATGAAACCCAGTTCTCCCCTGTTCCCTTCCCTCACAGCGTGAATGAGCAGGACAGTATCCTCTGCTGAGAAGCACACACTACTGCGCTGTTAAGATACGAATGCGCCAAAGTCAGAGTGCACCTGCTTCTTAAAGGAAATGACAACTGGCACTGGCAATGATTGATTTATTTCACATTATACCCAAAACACACCCATAATTAAGTAAGAAAATTAGTAAATGCCTTTTATGCGCTTCGAGCCATGCAAGGTGTATTTTTTGCCCCCCTCACACTGACACGTTCTTAATCCAGCTGCATGATTCACAATTGACTGGTGCGCTATAGATCGCAAAAAAAATAGGGCCCAAAAAAGCTACCTCAGGCTAGGATAAAATCTAATAATAATAATAATAATACTATAGAATGTGTACGTAAGAAAATAACTATAAATATGAATAAAATTCAAATATAGGAATAATAAGAACTACTAAACAGAAACAAATATGTGTAGTGTATATTATACTAAAGATTTATTTCCATTTTAGAGATGCATTTTATTAATGCCATTTTGAAAAGCTTGGTGCTGCTGGACGTTTGACAGGCGGTGTAGCACACACTTCATTTGCACCTTGTTTTGCACACCTGTTTCCCCCGGCCGTCTGTACCTCAGAGAGCTCTGTCTGTGTGCAAGCGTCTGGCTGTTGAACTGGGCACTAGAGTGACACGCGGGATCAGTCCCCCTGACTGCGGGGAATCGTGTTACGCAATGGTCCTGTCAACAGGGGGAGGACGTGAGGAATGTTCTGGAGATAAACACGGCCTCCTTTACCTGGCAGTGCCTGAGGCCTCTCTTCTGCTTTTAGTCAACACCCCTGTGGGTCTCAGCTTTTTTTCAATCTATTCTAGACAAAAGCTGTCTGTGTTCTTCTTCCTCTTTCATGAACTACAAAGCAGAGCTTTTTTTGGCTAATATTAATTTATTTTTCATATGGCTCTTTGGGAGTGTCCGTATTTTGGAAAAATGTTAAGTTTATATGAAAATCTTTACGTTTTATTATATTATTTGTTTTTATGAAAGTTTTTTTTTACATTATACAAGACGCACACTGTAGAATGGTAAATTTGACTGCTTAAAACTGTTTAAAGCATTAATCACTCTGCTGGCCACAAACATGCGTCAGCGCCTCCAGAATTCTGTCCTTATTGGAAGCAGCTGTAAGGACTGGGAAACTTAAATGGATTCTGGGCTTGTGGTGGATTGGCTGGAGGGGTTTCAAGATTCTTACTGGCCTTTTGGCAGGAAGTGTGCAAAAACCTGCTTTGCCCTTTCTTTTTCACTGCGTGAGTTCTCATGCGTTTCTGCCTTGCGGCTCATCTCAGAGTTGCGCAAGTTCTGTTTTTCTTAACATGTGCGAAGGAGGCACTTCTGATTTCCTCCTGGAGGGGCCATGTTGACATTTTTAATTTACTGTGCATGCAGCTCGCTCTCAGAATAGAACTGTTTGTTCCAGCGTTATTATTTTGAAGCCAGTTATTTCTCTTTCTATATGTCATTCTGACGCTGATTTATGATCTTATGCCATACCAGAGAAGCTTCTATAGATACAGTAGGCAGTCGTTTGTCACTGTGTGTCACACATGATTAGCTGTGCCAGCCATAACCCACACGCACATGACCTCAGAATTAGGGCTGCACAATGTAACGTTTTAGCATCGCCATCACAATGTGGGCATGTGCAGTACTCACATTGTATGATTTGCAATGAGACAAAAGGCAAGTGAAACCAATTAATCAACTTTAATACTGTTCTAATTTTCCTGGCCAAAAAAAAGGTCACATACTCTTATTTTTCGCATTGTTTCAATAAGCTCAATAAGTCACCAGATATATTTGAATCCAGTGTTGCTGGATTAATTTTTCACCAAGATCTTGCAGCAGCATTGATGATGGTAGAGTCTGACCACTGCACAAAGCAGCACTTCTCCATCCAGCACATCCCAAAGATTCTCAATGAGGTTAAGGTCTGGACTCTGTGGTGAACTCTCTCTCAATCCATGTGTAAAAATGATGATCTCATGCTCCCTGAATCACTCGTTCACAATTTCAGCCCTATGAATTCTGACTTTGTCATCTTGGAATATGCCCATAGAAAATTGATGGAATAACCTGGTCTATATTCTGTATATTCAGGTAGTCAGCTGACCTCATTCTTTCAGCACATACTGTTGCTGAACCTACTGCAGAAATACACCAGATCATTAGCTTAGTTAAATCCAGGTGGAGACTTTTTTTTGGCCAGGCAGTGTATATACCAAATATAGATAATATCTGCACAGTATTGTTTATTTTACTTTTGAGGGATTCAAGGAGATTTTATTGTCATTTCACATCAGGTGTGGTATATGAGGTGGAACGAAATTGTATTTCCAATGTTCAGTTTACACTCAAAGAGCGTTTTAAAATAGATAAATATAAAGACAAAATAAGATAGATATGTACACACACAACATGAGCAACATGAAGTCCAAGTGCAAACTGCTATAGCAGCATGATAATAATGAATGGATATCAGTAACATGAAAGTGATAAAGTGTCCCAATGCAAGTAAAGTGACTGTATTCATAGGGGTGGGATAAAATATCAATGTCAATATCAATAATATACATTCCATCATTATGGTTTGTAATGCATTATAGATGTGTGGTGTCAAACATTAATATTTTTATTGAAACATATGCTCTCTAAACTTCCTAAGACAATTTGGCTTACTAAAGTAAGTGCTTCATTACTCCACATAGTCAAATAAATAAGGTAAACCTGCGGAGAATAACATTATATTGGTTGTTAAATTCTGTGAAACTGACACCAATAATTCCATAATTCCTGGTATTAACTTATTTAGAAATATTTTATCCTCTTCAGTAACACAGATCCTGTAAAGTATCATAGAGGATTGTCTGGTGATGTTTTCAGAAATGCAGTATGGTGATATCAGCCGACACCAGTGTTGTGCCAAAAACTGAATCTGACTCCCCTTGGTGTGCATGCAGCGCATGCAGCAGTAGAGCACAACAGATTATGCTCATGATTCCTGTTGTTTCTGTTTTAAATACGTATTACTGTTGAGTTTCTTCTCTCACAATGAACAAAAGAATGTCATTTAAGGGGAATCGGATTCTGGCAGGGGGTTGAATTTATGCACAACACTGGCACACAGCAAAACAGCAACAACCATACGCATAAAATCATCATCATTTTTTGCATGCATGCAGTTTTTGAATACATTGCAGATATAGACTGATATACATTTATAAATGTGAACTATATATCTATAGAACTAAATCACGATAGCCAAATCTAAGAGTTGATTAGTGAGGCTTGAAATAGTAACATATGAATGTTACTATTGAAATAGTAACATATTGTCTTGACATGACAAACTGTCATGTCAAGACAGTTTGACCTTGTGTCGTGTTTGTATTTGTCTGTTTGCAAATAAACTTGTGTGTGTTTTTCTCTCTCTGTCTTCCTCCAGATGATATAGAAGATGCCACTGTCAACAAAATTGTGTAAGTAGTAAAAAGCTGTAATTAGAGTGTAAATTAGTTTGTTTTAAATCTACAGGAAGTAGTAATTCATAAAAAAATAGAGCAGTGTGTGCTTACCCTGTTTATCAGTTTGTTCTGAGTGTTAGTATTGAGCCTGGTTTGACCTTTAGCCTCCACCGTGGCACTGAACACTACCTTTTACAGCTAGACTGTCAATGCAAAGATCTTACACTAAACACTCTCTTTCTCTCTTCTCTTTCTCTTCTCTCTTTATCTCTGTCTGTCTGTCTGCAGGCTGTGGCTGTGTACGTTTACGCTCTCAGTGGCAGTGTGTGCAGTGCTGCTTCTACCCATCTCAATCCTCTCCAACGAAGTTTTGCTCACATTCCCACAGAGCTACTACATGCAGTGGCTCAACGGCTCACTTATACATGGTATATATACACACACACACACACACACACACACACACACACACACCAAACCTAACATCGTTCTCTGACTGTATTAATGCATACATCTGGAAATGGGAATATACTGCATTTCTACATTTGCTGTGTACAGTTTTCTCTATTTATGTCAATCGATTAAAAAAAAATTTAATCAGATTAATCGTGTGCACTGAATTTATTTGTTAGCTGGAGACAGATAGGAATTGTGCCTGATTTTATTACTGTATTGCTTTTGCTTCAGGAACAACATATTGTAAATTGATATTGAATTTGTGTCTTACTTGTGCAATAGAGCTGTTGAGAAATATAATTTGAATACTTTAACATTTAGTAATTCAGGTCCATTATAGTGTTTATGGAACTATTTAAAATAATTAGTTTTGTAAAGGAAGCTGTGTTAAAGTTGTTAGCGTACCTTATTGTATGATCTATTGTTTGCATTCTTTAACTGTTTTTTTTGTTTGTTTGTTTGTCTGTTTTGTTTTTTTGGCTAATTAACTCTGAAATCTTAATATATTATGTAGTCTTGTGGGACAAAGTAGACCCAATAGTAATCAAAGCCAAAGTTTAAAGCCTTAGGGTTTTTTATAATATGTACTCCTAACAGTACAGTAAGTCACAAACCTATATTAAAAATAAAAATTGAATTAAAATAAATGTAAATCTGTGAGAATCTTGAAAAATACCATGATATACATATTTGGTCAGACTGCTGCACTACACTGTAGTAAAAGGCTGGGCTTGTTTCTGATGATTGACTGATGATTATTAGCGCTGGACTCGGAGGCCCTGGCCAAGGTGTCAGTAATATAGCTGTAGTTGAGTGTTATGTGAGGAATTCAGACAGCATGTGTTAAGTGATATGCGATACCCAACGTTGGCTAAGAGGAGACACATGCTGGATGTTAGAAAAACAAGACGAATCCAGCTCTGTTTTCAAGGTTAATAAAGGTGCTATCATTTAGACAAAAAATGTTTTATGTAATACACTTTACATAATGTACTTAGGCAACGGAAACTACAATGACAGACAGAATGACAGACAGACAGACAGCTTTAACACCTGTTCTGTAGATCTCCAGACCAGAGCAGGGAGCGTGTTGAACTTTTACCACCCTCTCGTGGTGACTGCAGAAACTACACTGATATTCCTGAAAACAGCTGATGTTTATTCGATTATAAATGTTAGTACATGATAAAACACTATAGCCTAATCCTTAGTTAAAAAAAATATATATATTTATTTATATGTGAATATGAATATAAAGATATGCATTATTATTGATTGTAATGTATTATTAAGATTTAATTAATTTTATGTAATTTATTTACTTTCTTCATTTAGGTCTATGGAACTTAGTCTTCCTCTTCTCCAACCTGTCCCTGGTCTTCCTCATGCCTTTCGCCTACTTCTTTACTGAGGCAGAAGGCTTCACAGGGTCCAAAAGGGTAAATATTTGTTCTGATATTTTCAATAAAAGACTGGAGTTGTCTGTCTGTATATTACTGTATAAATGACTGTATATACTAATCTGTTGGAGTGCTTTTGCTGCAGGGAGTCATGTCTCGGGTTTATGAGACTGCAGTGATGCTGCTTCTCCTCAGTCTGCTGGTGCTTGGCATTGTGTGGGTGGCCTCAGCTCTCCTCCACGACAACACGGCCAGAGAGAGTCTCTACGGTGTGTGTGAAACTAAACCTGGCTGACACAGTTCACCCTTCATTTTATTATTATTTTATTTTTTTAAAGAACTTCTTGGTACATTCATTAATAATTTAATATTTTTTAAATATTGTTGCATATTCACACAAAAAAACACAAGGCTATACAAGAAGAACATTGAATGGATGAGTCATTAAAATTCTTTGGTTTGTTTTCTTGCTGTATTTTTCTCCCTATCCTCTTCTGCATTTATATCCCTGAACCCTAATTTAATACTGTGTCTACATGTAAAAACAAAATGATAACGTTCTAATAGACCAAGAAAAGTTTTTTTAGGAAGTAAATCACACAGAGGTGCTACTATGATCATTTTTATATATTGTAGTAAATAGTATTTAATATATTGATATTTACAATATATTATATATTATACAAAACATTATGTAGTGCCCAACCTTAAAGGGTAGTCATCTGACTTGATTTCGTTTCCTAGTACTTTGTAAAGAACTGAAAGAAAGTCACCAAAGAGCCACTTTAGCAGAAGTCTAAGGGCAGGTGGCCTCAAGATAGCAGCCTTAAGACGGCGGTAAGCGGCCTTAAGACATTGGCCTTAAGACATTGGCCTTAAGTCAACAGACAGTGGCTTTAGGACAGTGGTCAGTGGCTTTAAGTCAAAATACAACGGCCTTAGCACAGCGGCCTTAAGACAGTGGCCTTAAGACAGTGGCCTTAAGACAGTGGCCTTAAGACAGTGGCCTTAATTCAACGGTCAGTGGGCTTAAGACAGTGGCCTTAAGACAGTGGTCAGTGGCATTAAGTCAAAATACAGCTGCCTTTAGACAGCGGCCAGTGGCCTTAAGTCAAAGAACAATGGCATTAAGTCAAAGAACAATGGCCTAAGGTCAGCTGCCTTAAGTCAAAGGACAGCGGCATTAAGTCAGCGGTCAGCGGCCTTACTTCAACAGCCTTAAATCAACAGTCAGCGGCCTTAAGTCAAAGTGCTGCGAAGCAAACTCTAAAGAACCATATTTCTGTGTGGTATTATTACAAAAATATTAATAGAAACATCAAGAAACATTACATTTTGGTTTAATTTGAATAAATTATGAAAGACCTTGAATCTCATTATATAACAATTCCATGATGATCAATAGGAATGCCCCAAAAATATATTTTCATTGACTTCCATTGAAAGTTAAGTAGGTTTTTCTATCTCATGTAAAGCTGCTAATTTGGTGATACTGGGCTTAACGTCACAGTTTTGTCAGAGTTGTTGTGTCAGATGCTAAATAAAGCATGTATCCAGTGTGTGTATAGAGGGCGTGAGCTCACTCTCCTGTCTATTTTGCTGTGTTTCAGACCTGTGGGAGTACTACCTGCCCTACCTCTACTCCTGTATCTCTCTGTTTGGAGTGCTGCTGCTGTTGCGTAAGTGCATGTCTGTCTGATTATACCTGAAAACCTTTTAATGGTTTTTTTTTTTTTGACATGTGGAGCAGGTTATAAGTTGTGGTTAATGTGGTTAATTGTAGGCTAGGCGTAGTTCAGTAATTCAGTAGTTCATGTAATTGTGCTAAATGTGTGTGTGTATTGTTTGTTTAAGCATTAATTATTTTCTTTTTCTGTCTTAACAGTGTGCACCCCATTTGGAATGTCACGTATGTTCAGCGTCACTGGGAGCTTATTGGTTAAACCGCGGGTAAGCATGTGACGTTTAAGTGGGTTTTGATATGTATTGAGAAATGTTCTGACCTGCTTACCTACGTAATAATGAATCCAGCCTTTTCTGAGACTGTTATTTAAGTGCTGACAGTAGTAGGATTTATGGAAAATATAACTAAGAGTCACCTTTTGACCTCGTTATGACTGATTTGGGTGTAGTTATCTTGCTTACTGTGCTGAAACTGAAAATAGGAAGCTTGGTGTTCACTGACTCAGTATATGACTGTGTTGTGGTGCGTGTTCAGCTGTTGGAGAATGTGGAGGAGACGATGAACTGTGCTGTGTTTGAGGAGGCCTCGCTCTCCAGGAAGCTCAACAGTGAGTGTTCATAACACAACCTTTATAACAATAAACCTGTTAGAATGTATATTTGTTTATATTACCTTTCAAATATTCAAATAATACATTTCCAAACAAGCTGAAGGAAATTGTGCATTTTCTTATGATGATAAAAAGCCAATATCTTATTTTTCTTTTTTCTTAATCCAGAATGTTTAAATTAGTGTTCTTATTTTTTTTTAATCATCACTATTTCCCAGCCTCTTCATTTCTTATACTTTATAATTGTGATGTAGAACTGCAGAGAATGTCTAGACACAAGCAGATGATGATGTGAGTTGTAGGTGGTAGCTGAGCAAATAAAAATATACATTTAAAAGTATATATAATATGTGTAAAATAGTTTTTTTTATATAATAATAGGTAAATTTAAGTATCTTTAATTCACAAAATCACAAATATATAACATTATATGTCAGTACATTTAGCTATTTCATAACCTATCTAGAAAATAGTATATTTAATGCTTTATACAGGCTAAATATGCTTAATTCATGCAGTAATGGTTTTAAACCAAAGATATTACCATATAACTATTACAGTGTATTTCAAACAAAAATGTCCATATTTTACAGTTTAATTCTGACCTGCTTTTCAATGGGTCAGCAGGTAATTTAAAAATGTATATATTGTTGCTGTCAAAGGAAAAAAGCTAGTTAAGTTAGTAAAAAGGTTATTTCAGGTCATTTTAGAGCATATCTATTCATTATGAAATTTTGACTTAATATAGAGATTTTTTTTATAATAATAATAATAATAATAATAATAATTTAAAGAGTCTATATTTTTACATTACTCTGACTTGACATATAATTTAATTAAATCATCATATGCTGCCTGGTTTCAATAAATACAGCCCTGTAAAAAAAAGGTATATTTTTGAGTAAAATGAACATTGTTATTTTATTCTATAAACTACAGACCACATTTCTCCCAAATTCCAAATAAGATAAATTGTCATTTAGAGAATTTATGTGCAGAAAATGAGAAATGGCTAAAATAAAAAAAAGATGCAGAGCTTTTAGACCTCAAATAATGCAAAGAAAACAAGTTCATATTCATAAAGTTTTAAGTGTTCAGAAATCAATATTTGGTGGAATAACCCTGGTTTTTAATCACAGTTTAAATCAGGCTTCTTGGCATGTTTTGCTCCACCAGTCTTTCACACTGCTTTTGGATAACTTTATGCCACTCCTAATGCACAAATTCAAGCAGTTAAACTTGGATTGACGGCTTGTGATCATCCATCTTCCTCTAGATTATATTCCAGAGGTTTTCAATTTGGTAAAATCAAAGAAATTCACCATCTTTTAAGTGGTCTCTTATTTTTTTCCAGAGCTGTAAATGTTGTTTGTAATAAATGATTTAACAGTTTATGATATTTTAAAATCTGATTCACTTCAATAACGTGACTGTTCTTTGACTGTTTCTCAGGTAACACCTCCTGCTGGCTGAACCTGAACATGGAGGCGATGAAGAGGCAGTTTGTGAGCATACAGGCTAAGCGCATGGCTCTGGGTGAGAACACTGTCCTCACAAGTACAACTGTCCTTTCACATCAGATACCAGCTGTCCCTCACACTCAGTCTCTCTCTCTCTCTCTCCCTCTCTCTCTCTCTCTCTCTCTCTCTCTCTCTCTCTCTCTCACAGAGACGAGGAGGAAGGCGTCGGCCTGGCAGCGTAACCTGGGCTACCCGCTGGTCATGCTGCTGCTGTTGGCATTAACTGTAAGGATGAGTCTTTATTGTTTGTGAACAGATGATGCCAGTGTTGTGTCCCTGTTCGGTTGTAGTGACTGCTCTTGCTGTTGCTGCTCAGGTGGTGTGTGTGCTGATGGTGTGTTTCCATGTGCTGGAGCTGCTCTTTGATGAGTCGGCCATGCCCAGAGGAATGGAGGTGAGATTTAGAGAAAACAGTGCAGTGCAGACTTTTTACTTTACATTTAAGTTTAAATTTAAAAACTTCTCTAATTTAAAAAGGGCAAAGTAAGCAAAGTCATTCAGAGTGGCCTAATGAGAAACTGTTTACGGTAAAAAAAAAGGGTACTGGTGATTGAGGTTGCAATGTGTGCAATTTATTTACAGCTCTGGAAAAAAAATAAGAGACCACTTAAAAAAAAAACTCTGGAATATAATCAAGAGGAAGATGGATGATCACAAGCCACCACACCAAAACAAGCTGAACTGCTTGATTTGTTGCACCAGGAGTGACATAAAGTTATTCAAAAGCAGTGTGTAAAAAAATGCATGAAAACTGTGATTAAAAACCAGGGTTATTCCACCAAATATTGATTTCTGAACTTTTAATTTTTTTATGAATATGAACTTGTTTTCTTTGCATTATTTGAGGTCTGAAAGCTCTGCATCTTTTTTTGTTATTTCAGCCATTTCTCATTTTCTGCAAATAAATGCTCAAAATGACAATATTTTTACTTGAAATTTGGGAGAAATGTTGTCTGTAGATTATAGAATAAAATAATAATGTTTTTACTCAAATATATACCTATAAATAGCAAAATCTGAAAAACTGATTCAGAAACTGAAGTGGTCTCTTAATTCTTTTCCAGATACTTTATCTTAAACAACCAGTTAAAAAAGAAAAAAAAATTAGAAGTAGTTTTAGGTGTCTGTGTGTATACTTTTAAGTAATATTATTTTAAGTAATAAGTTTTTGTGAAATGTTTTTTTTATATAGTATAGTTTACATTTATTTTTAGCATGAAAATACATTAATGACTACTACTGACAAATATTAGTATTATTAATACATACAATTAAATAGTTAATTAATATTAATACAGAAAAAAAATATTCAATGTTGCACCAAGATAAGTATAGGGAAGTATAGACATTCATTTATTAAGCTGATGCCAAATGCTTATTGGGATATTAAACACTTATGACGTCTGATTTGTGCTAAAACATGCCAGTTTAAACTGGTATATGATCCAAATAATTACTACAGCTATAAACAAATGCCATCTCTGCCGCTGCTTAATGCTCAACAGTACAGAAATACTGTACACACTATGATACTAAAACATTCTAGAACACAGGGCCTTCTACCTGTATTAATTATTACTTTCTTTCTTTATTTATTTTCTTTTATTCACAGGACCCTCATCTGGGACTGGCTTCGTTCTCTGTGTTTGGCTCTTTGGGTGCTGCAGTGCAGGTGGTCCTCATCCTGTATCCTTCTTATTTCTGTTTGTGGGTCTTATGTACAGTAGCAAATCAGCAAAGCAAAAGTCCTGTTCCAGCCTGCTTAGTGTGATGGATACAGCAAAAATCAAGAACATGAATAGATAGAGTGATAGATAAAAAAGCTTTTTTGGTCCCACTTTATAATAAGTGTCCCTAAGTACTATGTAGTTACATGGTAACAATGCATGTAACTATAGTGTAACTACTGATTAAGTACACATTGTTACGGATTAAGTAAAAGGTGCAGGTTATGTAATTACACATGTGTATTAAGGTTAATTTTGACTTGTGTAAGTACACGTGTACCAGGGTGTAATAGTGTGTGTGATAAGTTCAGTATGAACTTATCTAACAGCTATTGTTTAGCATGTAATTAGGGCTGATTGAGTACACACACGTTGTTACACATGTGTAAGTACACTTGCTCTATTACATGTGTAAGTACACTCACCCTGGTTCACATGTGTACTTACACAAGTCAAATTAACCTTAATACACGTACATTAGTACCTTAGTACATGTGTAATTACATAACCTGTACCTCTGTAGTTAATCTGTAACAATGTGTTACAGTAGTTCTGTAACAGAACTACTTCATCCCACTTATTATAAAGTGGGACCGCTTTTTTTTTTTTTACATATTTGACAGCTATACACTGCCATCATGTGGCCACATTTTAAAATGAGGACTTTTCCTTGAGCCAAATTGGGCCTGTAGAATACATTTAATAAGCATAAATTAAAGAGATACTTTTCTAACCCTTTTCAGTTTCATGCAAGTCAACAATTCTCAAACGTAGGTCTTCTGAGAAGCTTCTTGAGAACAGCAAACTAAAAACAGCTTTAACTAACACATCCAATCTCAATATCACATTGATTGATTGGTTTGCTGACTCCTGGCTCCAATTAGCTCTTAGAAAAGTCATTGGCCTAGGAGTTCACATTCTCTTTCCCCCCTCACTGTGAATGTTAACATGTTGTGTTCAATAAAACCATGCAAATATATAATTTTTGTGTGGTTTTAGTTTAAGCACACTGTGTTTGTCTATTGTTGTGACGTAGATGAAGATCTGAACAAATTTAATGACCAATTTGTGCATAAATCCAAGTAAATCCAAAGGTTTCACATACTTTTTCATGCAACTGTATTTATACTGTAAGTGCAAAAGCAAAAAAATGGCCATATGGCTATGCACTGCACAATCATTAAACCGAAATACACCAAGAACAATACCATTCTTTACAATGTGGCTCGAGGTCTCGGCCTCTTAGTTTGGTTTGGGCAGAGGATCTATACTCTAATCAGGTGTCAGATTCAGGAGTTAGGAGGCTGGATGTTCAGATTGCGACGTTATTCATGTGCAGACAGAAAATCATAGCTTAGTTGGTCAACAGTGTTCAGTTGCCTTATTTTCCTCTCTCTGTCCATCTGACTGTCTAGGAATATTTTTGAAGGACTTTATATACGTTGGAAAATGTTTTGAACGCTGCATGGGGTGGATAGTTTTGATCAAGTCAAGTAAAGAGGCTTTTATTGTCATTACATCTGAGTACAGGTACACAGTGTAGTGAAACTACGTTCTTCCGGAACCATGGTGCAACATGGGACAACAAGCAATAGACTAACATAAAGTGCAAGAGTGACGATAAAACTATAACACTAAATTACAATACATACAAGAGATGAGACAATTTAAAAGACAGGACAGGACAGTGCAGTACCGATACGGTATATTAATGTGCATAGTGAGGATAAGGTGCAGAGGTGTGTAACATACTGTAACATATAGAACATACATATAATCACAGCAGTTACTGAGGTAGAGAGTTTAGAGTTTTTGGGAGTAGCAGCAAATATTGCTGATAGGAATAAAGACATGTCAGTCTCTGTGTGCTGAGTGGGTGTCTGTGTGTGTGGGTGAAGTTCAGTCTTTGTGTGTGTAAAGGGTGGTGGAGGGGGGGTTCAGTTGGGTGTGAGGTGGTGGCGGGGGGGTCAGTTTAGTTTTGTGTGAGTGTGTAGGGTGTGAGATGGTGGGGTGGGGTTAAGCTCTGTCTCTGAGCTGTGTTGAGGAGTCTGACTGCCTGGTGGATGAAGCTGTTGCAGAGTCTAGTAGTGGAGGCTCGGATGCTCCTGTATCTTCTGCTGGACGGCATCAGAGCGAAGAGTCCGTGTGAGGGGTGGGTGGGGTTGTCGATCTCTGAGATGGAGGGGAGAGAGACTCTGATGATTCATCGGAAACAGCAAAACAGCAAAAATCTATTGTGTGTTAAATCCACATCACCAGCATGGCTATGAATTACAGATGCCAGATGTGAATATCACAGCAACCCATGCAGATATCAGACTCAAATCCTACATCATCACTAGTGGATAATAGTGTGGACAGTCATCTCAGCAAATATACCATAATTAGAGAAACAAATCAGATTTACCTGCAGTCTGAACATGGCCTAACATGCTGTCAGGAAGCTGGACCCAGAATGTGATCAGAACAAAGACATTTTAAAGTCTTGGTCGTGTACTATCTACATGGTAGAGTTTTTAAGTATTGAAAGTATTTGTGTCCTTAATGCAGAATGTTAGGTATCTGATGGTATCATCCGTGGTGGGCTTCTACAGCTCTCCGCTCTTCAGCAGCATGCTGCCTCGCACACAGGACACCACCCTCACACAGGTACAGAGACTTCACACACTCACACTTCCTCAAAAGCTCTCACATTTATTTTTAAAAGCACATTCTCACCCTGTTTCTTTCCACAGATCATAGGGAACTGTGTGTGTCTGCTGGTGCTAAGCTCAGCTCTGCCCGTCTTCTCCCGCACTCTGGGTGAGCTTCTGTAGAACAGTTTTGCCTTGTCTGTTCAACTCTTCTCAGTCAATGTGTTTTCTTTCTTTTTAAGATTTTTTACATAGTAAATTTAATATTAAAGACATTAGAATATACAGGAGTAGTTAAACAACCAGAATATGTTTTAAACTTTAGATTCTTAGAGAAGTAGTTCCTAAGAGAGTTTTCTCAGTGTCTTGAAGGAGTTCCTGGAGGTGCTGAACAGTAGTTGCTGCTTTTTCTTCATGCTGTGAAGTTTCATCTCATCCTAAATCAACTCAAAGCATCATCGCATTTTACATTTGTTTTACTGTTTATTATGTAACTCCATATGTGTCCCTTAGTTATTTTAATGTCTTTAATGTTAATCTATGTAGAAAATAAATTAAATTCAAGGAATAAAGCATGAAACATTTAATGAGGTGTTTCCAAACTGTTGACTTGTACTGTATACTAATAAAGTGTTATCCTCTTTTATGTTCCATTGTTATGATAAAATTGAATATTTATGATTTTTTTTTTTTTTTTTAAGGTATCACAAGGTTTGATCTGTTGGGGGACTTTGGACGGTATAACTGGCTGGGGAACTTCCACATCGTTTTCCTGTACAACATGCTCTTTGTTGGGCTCACCTCAGCCTGCCTCATCAACACAGTCACCTGGGCTGTGCAGCGGGAACTCATCCGTGCCTTTGGTTTGTACCATTTTCATTCACTTTTAAGCACATGCCTGTCATCATCTGGATGCAGATATTCTACATTATGTAGCATTTTTACCTCAGAATAGCAGCTTTAAAACCACTGACTTGTAAACTTGTAATAGTAAGATGTAGTAAGAAAAGTGTTTCTATCATGGCTACTGCACTATACAATTTTGGTTAAGCAAAAAGCAAGACTGTTCACAACAACTGTGTAATGCTGCATAACTTGAGTCATAGTTGTGTAAAATCCTGTAAGATTGCTCTACCACCTCAGTCCATATGATTCTTTTACTTTAAGAGACTGTTCTGTATTTCTCAGCTTGTCCAGAAAAGCATGTGTAAGGCTTGTGCTGGTTTGTGGTTAGTGTGGAGCAGTGGATAACACCACCATCTGCCAGTAAGCTACCACATCATGTGGGACACTGGGGTTTTATTTCTCAGTCTGGGTGAGAAATTTTCCTTTGGCAAGACTCCAAACACTATATTGGCCCTGACATCTGTAATAGGAAAAACCTTTTAAGTCACTTTGGAGCCCTTGAGCAAGAAAATACCAATTTTTTTCACAAAGCTGCTTTAATTTTACAATTGTGTAAACATTTTTTTTTTTCGAATTGGTATTGGCCTTAATCTACCAGCATTATTGTTACTGTCAGACACTCCCAGAAGGAAAAAGAACAATGGAATCATTTTTCCAGTGAAAATAAATGTAAAAACTAGTTTTGGTGCATTTTTCATTGGTCCATTCATTAGGGCATAATTTTAACACAATGTAAAGAATGGCTGTTAGACTCGCATTGTGTTAAAAAAAAAAAAAAAACATTTACCACAGCATGACTTAGATAAAATTTGGATTTGAGAAATCCCAGAACATGAAAAGATAATCATTGAGTCAAAGCTTAGAATTTAAAATATATTAAAGTTTACTGGAAAAATAGTCCCAGCATTACAGATGTATAACATGGTGTGATTGGGGATAACCAGACAAGATGACACCATTTTTTCATTTTTTTATTTTGCAGGACTGCAATTTTCTAGACTTTATTTAGAAAAACACATACAAAAAAAGCTCTTAGGGGTCATGATCTGTGAACAGCCACACTATATAGAAATGGCTTTATGTCAGTAGTCATCCTTAGTTAACCGTTCATTTTGTAGCAGTTTAACAGAAGTGTGAAAGCCCTGTGAAAGAAGGCCTGCTATCAGTAGCCGCAGGGGGACTGGGCATTGTGCTGGTCTGACAGCTCTGTGAAAAGGGGCGTGTTGTGCTGGAGCTTGCCAGTGTTTTCGGACAGGCCTGGGGTTAGGTGTTCCCAGAGCAGGCCATGTTTCCCTATGGGCTGGTCTCTTTCCTCAGATAGAAAGAGCACAATTCTCTCAGGAAAGCGAAAGGGGACCGAAGGGGAGTAGGGTCCCCCCTGGGGCCTGAAGACTGAGCCGTCAGGCCCCTACTGCAGCACACACACCCCCGGCCCTCCACCCTGTACAAACACTGTGCACACACGCACCAGCCCCGCTCGCAGGGCCGATAGTATCTCCTTCAGTTTACTTCCCTGACGTAATTCTGGCTTTTGCTTGATTGATTTGTTTGTGTGTGTGTTTCCCCACCGAAATACTGCCTGCCAAAATCACTGGAGCTGTCAATTCAATTCAGTTACAGTAGTATGAAAAAGTTTAGGCACCCCTGATTGTTTTCTAATGATTTTCCTTTATAAATCACTGATTGTTCAGATCAGCAGTTTCAGTTAACTATATCATACAGCAGATGAAAACAGTAAAATGTGAGCGGTAAAATTAAGTTTATAGGATTTATAGAAAGTGTGCAATAATTCTTTAAACAAAATTAAGCAGGTGCTTTAATATTTGGAGAGTCTGGCTTCTGGTTGAAGGTATTTTGGATCATTCTTCTTTACAATCATCTCCAGTTCAGTCATGTGTGATGGTTTTGAGCATGAACAGCCTGCTTTAAATCACACCACAGATTTTTAATAATATTCAGGTCTGGAGACTGAGATGATCATTCCAGAACGTTGTACTTGCTCCTCTGCATGAATGCTTAAATAGATTTTAAGCAGTGTTCAGGGTCGTTGTCTTGTAAAAGTATCCAGCCCCGGCGCAACTTATATTGACTGAAATCCATGTGACTCTTAACTTTAACAAGATTCCCAGTACACTGGCCTAATTGTATATTTGTAATGAATTAATCTGCCCTTTGACGATTTAATCATTTAATGTGACAGTGCATCAAATTAGATATGTCTATTAATATGTTTGTGACAATAAACCACAAAATCAAGATTCAATAATTTCGATTAAGCCATTTTAATTGGACCTTATCAACATTGTACATGACTCACATCTGAAGTTATAAGACTAAAATGCATGTTTTCATGGCTTCAGATAATGGACACACAAATCCATCAGTTAGACTCTGCAAATAGCTCTGAGCTGTATCAATCGATATTAATAAAAACATTAGCCAACATTAAAGTTATTAGACCCCAGAGTGTTTTAAAAAAATATGTTGTTGGATTCTCCTGGAGCCATGAATTAAACTTAATCTGATCTTCCTCTTTGTGGATTTGTGAATTTTACAAAAGGTGCGTTTGTTGACAAGCTGAGAGATACAGGAGCAGCTTGTGGGGGCTCCACCAAAGTTCCGTAGTGCAGTAGCAGCATTGCAGCCTGGTACTGGGTTCAAAACTACTTCTAAGTATAAAAGTAAAAGTAATATTAAATAGGGGGGAAAATGGCATTAGAAACAAAAGTCTATAGTGCACTACCCCCCATCATCCCAAAACATATTTTTCTAAAAACCATAATGACTATAATCTTCTATTAAAATGTAAATGTAAATGTTGATAATATAATTTGGGATGCACTAGGCTGCTCCTTGTTTCAGCTGCATATTTGCTCATTGTAAATGAGTGTATTTTAGTAGAATGTAAATATATTAAAGTTAAAGCTTAGATGGACTGAAGTTTGTCTGCAGTTCTCTTGAGTCTCTGCATGGATCATCTTCATACTAGGCTACATACATCTGCTATGTTCATGCTGGAGTGTGTGTGTGGGGGGCGTGACGTGTGCAGGTGTGATGGATCACAGTATAAACCAATAGGGAGTCGGAACGTTTAAATAAATGTTTAAATGTAAATGTTTATACTTTTCTACATCCAATTATCAATCAGATTCACTCTGGATGGAGTGATTTTTTTTATGAATGTAAGGATTAGAAAGTTCAGATAATTGTGGGAAAATGTAAGGAGTAGAAGTAAAAGTCGTCTGAAAATTAATTACACAAGTAAAGTATAGATAACCAACATTTCTACTTCCTTCTAATGCCTTATTTAACACTAGAAACACTAGTAACAGCCTTGATAAAAGGATAAGGATAACAGCCTTGATAAAAGGATAAAAGTTCTATACTATATCCTTTCTATGTCTAAAGTACCATGTTAACATCTCCTATACTCTTTCTGTCTGTCTTCCTCCACAGGTCTCCATCGGCTGCCTTTCACTGTGACCCGATCTGCAATCCCCTTCAGGCTTCTGATGGCAAGCGGACTATCAAAAATCCAGTGATCCAGTGATGCTGGTTGACCTTTCTCAGTTGTTTTTGGCTGTTAAAGCCGTCTTTCCCTCAGGCGGAACCTCTTAGAGTCTCAGAGTGTCTCCTTTTGGAGCAGAGGCCTGGTTTTGGTCGGTTCACCTGCTAATATGGGCGAGCTGGATCGCCAGAACGTTGAGGATTGAGGATCCAAGCTGCTTGGCTTGCTGTCTGGAGGAGGAGGTCCATGGGAGTGCTTCCGAAAGGGCCATTACAGATTGTTTTTTTGTTTTTTTTTTAATATACAGTTTTATTGTGAAGACTGCATGTGGTTGTGTTGAGTTCCACACAGATATGTGTGTGTGTGAGAGACGTTCTTCTACTAAAAAAAGGGATTGAGGCTTCAGTCTTCAGGTTCAGTCTCTCACTGAACAGGAACACCTTAGTGAAAAATGAAGCACAGAGCACAGTGGCTGAAGGAGTGGGGCTCTCCACACACACGTCCATCCACTAAAGCTATTTCAGAGGATGACTGTGTGTTTCCTTTCCCTGTCAGCAGACTGAGGGGGTTCAATTCTGCACCGACCGGTAAGCCTGAGGCGCTTTCCCCTCCTGCACCACTATTTTTAGCCTTCGTCCACCAAAAAAGTCCCACTGCTGTCTTTACAGTGGGTCCTAAACTTCACTTCTGGAGGAAAGCAGTCACAGGATTTCCAGTCTGATGAGGGAGGAGAGCTACAGGGTACAGCAGGACAGGATGCACTGTCTACATACACTAAGAGACAATCAGGATTCTCTGATCACACAAGCGGCTTGTTTGCCTCTTACGGCTTTTTGGAGTTTTGTGTTCAGCGAAAATAAAACTCGATGCCTTTATGACACAAATACATTTTTTTTTTGTAAAAAGAAACTGTCCTGGACCAAGGTAACTGTGAATGTAGTCTTTTGTGTTTTTAATATATAGAGATATATAAATTTCCTGTTTGCTTTTTTTTTTATTATTAATATTTTCTTCTTTTTTTTTTTCATATGCAATTCAACCAAGTGCAATATTATACTGTATAGTGGAGTGTTGGGTATAAATGAACAGTATAACACACACACACACACACACACATATATGATGCCTATCTTAAATACATCCAATTCATTTTGAGTGCTTTTTTTAAATAGAATTTTAAATCATTTTAAGTGGAGTCTAGTTGGATTTACAGAAAGTGCACAACAATTGCAATATCACCAATAATACCAATAATAGTATTCTGTGCATCTTTATAACATACGCACAATACACACACACACACACACACAGAGTGATCATAGTGACGGTCAGTTTGTTTTATATAAGGGCAGTTGCGCCACTTTCTCTGCTTTTGATTTTATCAAATGACGACTATTTAATACTTTCTTTTCTTTCTTTTTTATTAATATTTATATCCATTCACTTGTTTTACTTCATTTGCTGTATCAGCATGTTTTAAACTGATGATGTCCTTTGTGCAGTGGCCAGAAGGGGACAGCGTATCCCAGTCTCACGGTGAGGCCCGTGCCTCATGCCTGATCTTCCGTTATAATATTCATATTCATTTGTTCTTTTTTTTTAATATATGCATTCTTTTTTTTTTTATAATGCATTCTCTCTCTCACCTCTCTTAAAAAACCCATTGGCTTATGAGGAACTTTAAGAGGATTATGAGGATCACATGTGTCCACACTAGGCAGTTGGACCACATGTTTTAGGTGTGATTGTAGTAGTTGGAGTTGTTGAAAGAGAGAAAGAGAGTGTGAGCAGGTCTTTTGTAATGTGAGTTAAGAGATGCTCTGAGATCTGAAATCTCTATCTGATGATGTGAAAAGTGTTTAATTTTCATTTTTTTTGTTCTTTTTAAAGACAAACAAGGAGGAATGTGAAAATATGGTAACAGACTGGTAAATCTCAACAGTGAAATGTTTTTTTTTTTTTTTAAACACTGTTTACACTTCCTGTTTAATGTACTTTGAGCAGAAAAGAACAAATAAATGTATTTCCACCTGTTTTTCTAAATGCTGTCTTTTTTTTTCCTCTGTGTAAGCTTATTACAGTTAGGCATGTCCAGATCAGGCTGCTTTTCCCCCTTGATTCTGATCTGAGCCTCTTAATGCTGAACACTGATACTAACACTGATTTAATATAAAAATCTCTTTATTTTTAGTAACAGTTTATATAGAGACTTAAAACAAAAATATTAGTGATGTTAACACATGTAATTAATATTTAGTAATGTAAACACAGTCAAGTTCAAAAGGTAGTTGGTTAAAACATATAAAGGCAGGGGATCCGAGTGGTCCAGCAGGCTAAGCGCTGCCACTATAATCTGGAGATTGCTGGTTTAAATCCTGTTCATGTAGCTTGCCATCAGCTGCTGGAGCCCTGAGAGAGCACAACTGGCATTTCTCTTTCCCCACATAACTCCAAAGGGTGATGTCTGCAGCACAAGGCATCTGCAAGCTGATGTATCAGAACAGCTTTCCTCCGAGTGCACTGTGATGCTACTTGGCAATGCTGCATCAGCAACAGTTCAAAAAGAGGTGGTGTCTGGTGACTTCACATGTATCGGAGAAGGCATGATCTAGTCTTTACCCTCCTGGTGATGGGGCATGACTAGTGATAGGGGGAGTCCTAATGAGTGGGTTGGGTAATTGGCCTTGTAAAATGGGAGTGAAAATGTGGAAAAAAAAAATAGAATAAAATTATGATTGTGTGAATAAAAGTGTCTCTTTCACGTGTCTTCCCATTTATAATAATAAAAAAAATATATAAAAGAATCTCTGAATGAATCTAGTTGCAATCTTGCAAATAGTGACCCTGCAAGATCCCCATTCTTTGCAAAATCTTAGTCTGTGAGTAAAAAATCTGTGACTTGGCTTTTAGATGTGAGAGGGGGTCAGATTTTAGTCTGCTAAAAGTCTTTTTTTTAGAGTCTTTTCGAATTCATATACTCCATGGTTAGCATAAGATAACCCTAAATTAACCCTGATCCCAAGTTACTGGATCAACTCCGGACTTTCTGGAGACATAGTTACAGTAACTGGACCTGATTTTTAAAGCCATTAATAAAAGCAGACTTCTCCTCAGCCCATCTTCCCAGAAATATCATAAAGTGTTCTAATTGTGTCTTTGTCTTGTTTGCCGTTTGTGGTGGGCTTGTGTGTTTCCGTACAGCTGCCCCTCCACCCATCACAGAGCTGCTTTAATCAGGGCCTTTATTTTGCCCCTGGTCTGTCAGCAGGCCTGCAGGAGGGATGCCGCCGCCACCGCTCACCCAGCCTCCCTGTCCTCCACACGGATGCCGCAGCCAGATAACACCCCTACATCATCATCAGCAGCAGCAGCTCCAGCCACTCTCTCCTTCACCCCCACCTCCCCAGCCTCCATCTGCTTTCCTTGTCTAGTGTTCATTTCCTCTTCTTTCTCTCCAGTGTCTCTGAACACAGGGAGACGTTCTGGAAGGCTTGATTGGTGTTTCTTGTTTTCCTTTGTTGGATCTGTTAATTGAGGTTAGTTTTGATTGTGTGGTTGTTTTCCTGCTACATTTCCTCTGTACAGATTAAGGTTGCAGTGTAACGCCCCAGAAAAACAAGTCATCAACAACATCATCTTGTCATTGTGTCTCGGCCGTAGACGTACTTGTTCCTTTTAGCATTATGCTGGTTACCTAAAATATAACATTTTAATGGTGTCTTTAAGTCCATCTTGGAAGTTTGTACCTACAGCTTTGATGAGCTAAATCATTTAAAAGTTACTTCATTTCAGTAATTCGGTTTAAATTTTGAAATTCACATATTATATAGATGTACTTAACACACAGAGTGATCTATTTGAAGTGTTTATTTCTTTTATTGTTGATGATTATGGCTTATAACCAATTAAAATCCAAAAATCAGTGTCTCAGAAAATGTTTATATTATATAAGACCAATTGGTACTTTTGGCAATGTGGGCAGTGTACCAAGTCCTGCTGGAAAATGAAATCTGCATTTCTATAAAAGTTGTCAGCAGCAGAGGAAAGCATGAAGTGCTGTAAGATTTTCTGGGAAAACAAAACTGCACTGACTTTAGACTTGATAATAAAACACAGTGGATCAACACCAGCAGATGACATGTCTCTCCAAACCATCTCTGATCATCAGTAAATTTTACATTTCATTTGTAAATCAAGGGAGCAGATTCTGGAGGAAGAGTGGAGAGACACACAGTCCAAGCTGCTTGAGGTCTAGTGTGAAGTTTCCACCAATAAGTGATGGTTTGGAGAGACATGTCATCTGCTGGTGTTGATCCACTGTGTTTTATTATCAAGTCCAAAGTCAGTGCAGTTCTGTTTTCCCGCAAAATCTTACAGCACTTCATGCTTCCTTCTGCTCACAACTTTTATAGAGATGCAGATTTCATTTTCCAGCAGGACTCTGGCACACTGCCCACACTGCCAAAAGTACCAATTGGGCTTATATAATATTAATAGTTTCTGAGATACTGACATTTTGGGTTTTCATTGGCTGTAAGCCATTAACATCAACAAAAATAAATAAAATAGATCACTCTGTGTGTAACAATACATCTATATAGTATATAAGTTTCATATTTTGAACTAAAAAAAGTAACTTTTTAATGATATTCTAGGCTGAGATTTCTCAGGAACTCTGAGAGAAGCTGGTGTCTGGCTGTGCATCATGATTGCAGCAGGTCAAAACACCAAAAGTGTGGGATACTAGTTATTAAAAATACTTGTCATGAGGCTCTGAATATTGTGAAACTGCAGCTGTTGTTATTGTGGTATTTTGAGTTGAATTTGTGTTGAATTTGGAGAAAGCACTTGTTAAGATTTAAATGGGTTAAACTATTTAAATTGTTCTTGAATAGTTGATTTGTTGCAAACTGCATTTCACCAAACTGCTATATATTATTTGTTTGTATATTGATAATTATGCAGTAATTTGGCTAAATCTGTAAAATTGGCCTTTAATGCTTTTCCCTTCATCACAAGTTTGTCTCACACAGGCGACAGAAATGGATGTCCCAAAGTCATTGTATTTCTCTTCCTGTACGTGGTGTAGAGGGTGGACACAACCATCTCTCCCCTTTTTGAGCAGCCGAGACCGTTTGACCAGTCCAAATTATTTTAGCATATCAGACACAATGCGGGAGACAGCCAGCTTTCATGGGATGCGATAGGCTATCTTTATTGTCAAAACAGAAGATTGAAGGAGGGGAAAAGGCTCAGATTAGCTTTCCTGACACTTGGCTGTTTGAAGTGTGAGCCAAAGTCCATTAGGAGCTATTATTCCTGCGGGCAAATAGAAAACTGGTGGCAGGAAAAGGCGAGACTTCTCGCTAATCAGCTGATAATGGGACATACTGCCCGCCTGCCACTGCGTACCCACGCCCTGCTTACACACTCACGGCACACTCACCTCACACTCAGCTTCACACACTCCACCAGTGCCCAGTCTCTCTTACAGAGCTGTAGTCAAGAGTCAAGACCAAAACTTTAAGTAGTCGAATCTGAGTCAAGACTAATAATTTACATATTCAAGTCTGAGTCAAGATCAAGAGATTAAGTAGTAGAGTCTGAATTAAGACCAAGAGATTAAGTAGTAGAGTCTGAATTAAGACCAAGAGATTAAGTAGTAGAGTCTGAATTAAGACCAAGAGATTAAGTAGTAGAGTCTGAATTAAGACCAAGAGTTCAAGTAGTCGAGTCTGAGTCAAGGCCAAGAGTTTAAGTAGCCGAGTCTGAATCAAGAACAAAACTTTAAGTAGTCAAGTCTGAATCAATGCCAAGAGTTTAAGCATTAGAGTCTGAAACAAGGCCAGAAGCTTAGGTAGTCAAGTCTGAATCAAGAGCTACAATTTAAGTATTCAAGTCCCAGACAAGACCAAGAATTTAGGTAGTTGAGTCCGAGTCAAGACCAAGACTTTAAGAAGTCGAGTCTGAGACAAGTCCAAGAATTTAAGTAGGTGAGTCTGAATTAAGACCAAGATATTATGTAGTCAAGTGTGAATCAAGGCCAAGAGATTAAGCATTAGAGTCTGAAACAAGGCCAGAAGCTTAGGTAGTCAAGTCTGAATCAAGACCAAGAATTTAGGTAGTTGAGTCCGAGTCAAAACCAAGACTTTAAGAAGTCGAGTCTGAGATAAGACCAAGAATTTAAGTAGGTGAGTCAAAGTCAAGACCAAGACTTTAAGTAGTAGAGTCTGAATTAAGACCAAGAGTATAAGTAGTCGAGTCTGAGTCAAGACCAAAGCTTTAAGTAGTCAAGTCTGAAACAAGGCCAGAAGCTTAGGTAGTAAAGTCCAAGTCACGATCAGGAATTCAAATCAGTATTCAGGACCAATAATTTAAATATTTGAGTCTGAGACAAGACCAATAATTTAATTAGTCAAGTCTGAGACAAGGCCAAGATCAAACATTAGACTTTGTTTAGCTAGACAAAGATACACAAAAGTTTCCATTCTATAGAACCTGTAAACTACTGATCATGGTAAAATTTAGTTTGGAAAGTCTCATCCAGGGCTATTGAAGAAGTCATAATCTTGGGATCACATTGCATCACCGCTAGAAAAAAAACAGTGTATTGTTTGGAAAGAAAACAATCACTGTTAGATATGTGGTGAATGTGATAGCAGGTATGAGGTATATTTTCTTCTCGTGACCTCTGACCTGCTTGCTTTGCGGCCAGGAAGTTCCACCCTGGTTAGCTATTGTCCGGTGCCGTGTAGCATCCCGGCTGTCACACTCTGGTAAATCTAAATCTCGTGTTGAAAAGCGGCTCTATATAGTAGACGCATGACGTGAGGGCTAAAACCGGCGGTGATTGCAGAACAACATTTCTCATAGCAGGTCTAAGTACACCTATGACAGATTGTCCTGTCGGGTGATCCCTCACTGCGCTGCTTCAGGCTGGGTGAGTGGCAGCTCGTTATTTAAGGTCAAGGGTAGCATCAGTGGTTGGGTGCCAATGAGGTCTGATCTCAGAGCCAGAACTGGTGTGCTGTTAGCAGTGGGCAAATTGTTAAAAAGGGGATGGGAGGATGTAACTGGGCTTTTATAGATTAATCTGTGGTATCATAAATAGAAACCTTTAAGGTGTCACATAATTAATTTGCAGAGTATTTCAGCAGTAATTCTTCTTTGATGTAGACCGTGTGTTACAAGTATATTTACCACCCTGTTATCTAGCCTCATCATTAAATCTGATGATTTTCATTGAATGCTTTGGCTTTTGTTGCTTTTTGTTCCAGCATGGTGCTTACATGAGCTGCACAAACCAAGGAGACCAACCATTGGTTCATATATGAACGGATCTGTTTACAGGTGCAGTCCCACCCTTCAACAAAAAGAGCCAATTAGCTTGCTGGCAGTGTGAGCAAACAACCCCCCCCCCTTTAGTTTATCAATGTGGTGCAATAGCCAGAGATGGCTAAAAAATCATGTTTTCTTTGTTCATTGATCCAAACGTTTAAACTATTAAGATTTAGCAGAAATGTGTTTTTAAACAGTAATTTGATCTTCATTTATGTGTTTTTCGTTCTTTTCTTTATTAAACAGTCTGCTACAAAGATAAGCACAGAATACTTGACTCAAGGGCTTACTGTATATAGTCCTCATAGCAAAGCACAACATAGAATGTCCTAGCATAGCATAGCAGTGTAACAAGGGAATGTGGTTATCTAAAAAGAATTGGAGCCAATGTATCCAGCATTAGCTTTTAGCCCTTTACCCTTTACAGCGTCCACTTTGGTAGGCACCTAAAGTTTTTTCACTCCTACATTGTTTGGTCAGGACTTTCCGATATTTCAGTTTGGGTCCGAACCAAAGTAGCATGTGTGAAACGGGCTGTGAACCTTCATCTGGACCAAAGGACGAGAGTTTGCTTCGAACAAAAGAGGTGTTCTCAGTCTGGATTTATTGAACCATGGTCTGGTTAATCTTTAATTTTTATACAGGATTGTTGAGGGAGTCTTTAAACAAACCAGAGAATAAAAGAACTGGTGTTGTGCTGAACTCTGATTCCCTTTGGTGTGCAGATGCATCACACAGCAGTATAAACACAAAAACACTCTTATTTACTGTAACAGTAGATTAACATTTATTATAAACAGAAATAAAAGGAATTTGATGAGAATCTTTTACATTCATTCTGCTGGGAGGCGAAAGGGAAGTCGGATTCTGACAGAGAGCTAGAATTTATTACAACAAAGAAATTCGACGAACTCTAAGATAACTAACATTTTACAAATCAATTAATATGAAGTATAGAGAGACTCCGCCCACAAAGCTGATGACGACAGAATGTAGTAAAGTTTGTTAGTCTGCTCACTAAACTAAACCAAATACTGTAGAAAAAAAATAACAAAGACACAAACCTTGGTTCAAACTCTGGTTCAGTAAAGGGAACTAGGACACCCCTCTCCCACCCTTTCCTGCACTGATAACGGGGTGAGAGACCCCGGGACGGCCTGCAGGGTGTCAGCTCCTTGACCGCCCTTGCTAACAGGCCTATTTTTCAGGAAGCAGAGTGTCTATTCAGCTTTTTTTTTCAGTCTAACATACATCCTCTAAACCTAGCTTGTTTCAGAGCATTTATTTGTATTAGTTACCTAAACACAGGCCTATGTTATGACTGTGATTTACTCGTCCAGGGTTATCTGCTGGACATCTCATGACAGACCGCTGGAACCAGGAGCTTTAAAAGTGACTCAGCATCTAATTTTACTGACGCTGACTACAGAGGCATGAGCTTAACACCACTGTACTATTCTGAGCCCAGGTGCAGCGCTGGGCCCACTGCGACGGGGGGCCAGAGTAATCGGACAGGAAAAATCTCGTTTTCTGTGCTGTGGCTGCTCAGGAAACTCAGCCATTCACAGCCACTATATACTCCCATCCTGACAGAGCGGAGCAAGGCCAGTTTAGAGCCAAGAAGGCGGGGGCCGGGAGACACAGAAATACAAACTAATAACAAATTACGGTATCTCCATTTCAGACCACGCAGATGTTTGTTTTTATTGTAACCCCCCTCCCTTTGATATTCAATAGCAGCTATTTCTCTCTTTCCTCTCTCCACGTAATGCCTTTCTCTTTTGAATTTGAGAAAGGAACAGTACAGAATGGTCTGAATGGTTCTAAAACAAGGTTTACTGACTATTAGAACATTACCCTATTTAAATAATGTTCTAATCAATATTATGGCAAGAACTACTAAACAGAGTTCACAGCCTTTTAACCCAAAAAAAATCCATGATTTTTTTTTCAATAGTTTTCCATGCCTCAAGGGAAATTTTCATGACCATACGATTTTTAAAACATCAGTGCAGACATGGACAGACGATACAACCAAAAATGACCTAAAACTATAATCGAAATTGGTTATAGTAGGCCTAAAATGAATCTGACACAAAAACTTTTCCGATCCTGAGAGCTTCATTGTGTAGGGCTAAATTACTGAATTAACTCTGAGATGATGTATTTGTTAGCTCAAAATAGATTTTCTCAGTCAATAAAGAGAAACACAAAGTTTTGTAGAGCAATTTTCCATGACTTTTCCAAAACCTTTTGGGTATTTTTAATTATTTTTAAACTTATACAGGCCTGGAAATTGCAATATTCAGATTCCACGACTTTTCCAGGTTTTTCCTGACCGTAAGAGCCCTGACTAAACTAATATACTACATGATGTTTGTAAATTTGTTGTCCAAAAAGCTAGAAAAGAGATTAAAAGGAGATGTATATCTGTTGTTGGAGTTCAATTTTGTCAGTCAATTAAAAAAAAATCGAGAACTTTGAAAGTACCCTCAAGTGCAGTCGCAAAGACCATAAAAAACGTAATGATGAAACTGGCTCTCATCAGGACCACCCCAGGATAGGAAGAGCAAGCGTTACCAGCCTCAGAAACCGCAAGTTAACAAACAGCAACCCAGATAAAATCACCTAAATGCTTCACAGAGTATTTTGGTTTGTTTAACAATTTTAAGTTACAACATTATTTCTTATGTGTTTTTTCATAATCTGGATGACTTCAGCATTCATTTACAATGTGGGAAAAAATAAAAACACACATTACAAAGGAATGGCTGTGGAAGAAGAGGTTAATGGATATTGGACTTGCCCGCCTGCAATCCTGTCTTGAATGTGTGGGGAATTTTTAACCCAAAATGTGAGAAAGAGGACCCTATACACCTTAAATCTTAAAAAAAAAATTGCAAGAAAAATTAAACAAAATAACACAAAAATTTATATTTGTTTAATTTGTTTAATAGTTGCCTTTACTAAGAACCATAGAAAAACCTGCTTTAAAAAATATATAAACTAAGCACTACTATGCTATTTTCTGTTTATATAGTCTTCTCATTGTGTTTTAATATATGTATGTTTTTAAAGTCTCAGGTTACATTGCTTCAGAATAGTGCAGACAGACACTGGATGTACAGTAGAAGATATTTACTGAGTTTCCTAATTACATTCGAGGCCTGTTGTGACCTTTGCTCTGCCTGTCATTTTGTGCCTAAATGAATTATCTCAAGGATGGTCAAGTGGTCAAGGATGCACTCTGTAGGTCAGCGGAAATCACAGCGATATTTCGCTGCTCTGTATTTTTCTTCCCTCTCTTCTTCATTCTGTGACACCAGCTGTGATTTTTTACTGTCCTCTAAATCTCAGCCATTGTTCTGAGGTGGATAAAAATATACAAGATGTTTTCAGAGTGAGTGGGTGTTCCCCCACATGGAGGTCTTAAGTGCACAGGGGCCATGGGTCCACGGGTCCGTCAGCGTCTTTTGGGTCAGAATGAAACAAAAGGGGAGAAATCAGTACGTTAGAGATAGACTGAGAGTAAGTGCGTTTACATGCATTTATAATCACATTACTGAAGAACATCAGATCAGAGTGTGTCAGTAATCCGATAAATGCATGTGGGTAATCAGGTAATGTAAAAACTCAGAGTTTACATGAATTAAGTTACAATCAGATAAATAAATAATTATAATCAAGAAACTCTCAGAATTAAATGCAACCAAAGCTTCATGCTGTGACGCCACAAACAGAAGTGAGACGCCTGCAGTAAAAATTAGGGGTAGCTTTAATAATAAGAGCTAAACCTACAAACTTGACCTAAGTAGTAACAACAGTACACTCATGAAAAAAGATTGACCAAAACAATAGAGCCAAAAGGGATAAACAACAAATGAGAAATAAGGGTCAAAACCAGATCAAACACAGCCAAGAGAACTCACCAAAAGGGCAAGACAAAATCAGAGACAAAAGCCAAAAAAGACGTCATACACGAAAATATATAAACAAAGAAATAACGCTCGGTATGCAGCTGAAAAAACTGGACAAACAGACTAGAATTTATACACCGGAAAACACCAGTAATTACTCAGAACACAGGTGAGGCTGATCTAACAATCAGGTGCTGATTGGCTGGCTGAGACACATGACTGAGAGGTGCATTCTGGGAGCTGGAGTTTGTAAAGGTGTGACACATGCTGTATCTTTTTAACACATGCAGTCGCATGATGAAAATACAGTGCTACTTAAAACACCTTCTCATTCAAAGTTTTCCTTTTTTCCCTACATTGTAAATTAATATTAAAGTTATCCAGACTATGAAGAAATATATAATGAATCATGTAGTAACTTAAAAGTGTTAAAAACACCTAAATACTCTGTGAAGCATTTAGGTGCTCTTATCTGGGATGCTGTTTGTTAACTTGCAGTTTCTGAGGCTGGTAACTCTGATAAACTTATCCTATGCAACAGAGAGAACTCTTGCTCTTTCTATTCTGGGGTGTTCCTAAAGAGAGACAGTTTCACCATAACGTTTTTGATGGTCTTTGAGACTGCACTTGAGGATACTTTTAAAGTTTTTGAAATGTTTTGAATTGACTGATCTTCACTTCTTAAAGTATTTATTTATTTGAGTAGTTCTTGCCATAATATGGATTAGACCATTACTCAAATAGAGCTATTCACTGTATACCAACTTTACCTCTTCACAACTTTACAACTGAAGCTCTCAAACACATTAAGAGGCAAGAATTTTAAGTTATTAACAGCTGTTATAACTGAAAGCCATTCCAAGTGACTCTACCTCATAAGTACCTCTTACTGTGTTTGAGAGTCAAGACATGTCATAAACTATGTAAAGACAACAATTTAAGAAGGTCAATCAATCCAAAACATTTCAAGAACTTGAAAGAACTGAATGTATCCTTAAGTGCAATTGGAAAGACCATCAAAAACATTATGATGAAACTGGCTCTCATCAGGAGAGGAAGAGCAAGAGTTCATCAGTGTTACCAGTCTCAGAAAACGCAAGTTAACAGCACCTCAGATAAGAACACCTAAATGATTCACAGAGTATTTTGGTTTATTTAACATTTTCAAAGGAGAACTCGGGTGTAAAATGGACTTTTGGTGTAGTAAACCATGATAAAAAGTACTTATCTTTGAGGAATAACACACCTCTCTTCTCCCACGCATTCCGAGATCCAGATCCGAGATTAGACTGGGTGACACGGGGCATAATTTGTCAAGATAAATCGCTTTTTTTCACCGTTATGACATTACGCATAGCGTAGCAGCCGGCGCCAGGAGGCATGTCTATGTTATTATCAGTACAGTAATGGCGGCGCTCGGAGCTGAAGCTAGCGTTATGGGATGTAAACAGTGTTTTTTATTAAGCTTCTTGTGCAGTTTTTAAGTTATTAATGCCTCGTTTTAAATGTTGAGCCTGGATAACGGTGGAAAAAGCGATTTATCGGGGCAAATTATGCCCCGTGTCACCCAGTCTGAAGAGTGTTTGGCCAAACTGTCCCCATTTCTGGATCTCGGAATGCTGGGAGAACGGAGGTGCACTATTTATCAAAGGTAAGTATTGTTTTATCATTTTTTACTACACCAAAAGTCCATTTTACACCGGAGTTTTCTTTTAGGGTTTACTACATGACCAAATATGAACGTTTATCCAGTGTTTTTGCTTTAGTGTCAGTATTGGGTAGTACTATGATTTATTGTTATTAATAGTTTTATTATGGGGGGAGTTTGTAGGCTACATGTGTCAGTCTGACTGTGAATCTGTGCTGCAGTCAGACAGCACTGCTGGGTTTAAAGGTGATCCCCCTGCTGTTGTTTTTAACCCATCCTCGCGCTGACCCAGTGCGCTCGAGCTCCGGGCTCGCAGGCGCGTGCTCCGCCGGCGCAGGAAGGGCGGGCGCGCGCGTCCGGTCACGAGCGCGCAGTTAAAAGCGCTCAGCGCGTCAGCTGCCCGGAGAGACGGACCCGGGGACCCGCAGAGCGCGCGCGCGGACAGCGGTGCAGACCGGCAAAAGCGGGGTGGGCGGCGTCACGCGGAGGATGGGACTAGACACCTGCTGCTGGACTTCAGACTCTAACCTGCTCATCAGTGCGCATCTTACAGGACACTGACCGGTGCTGCACAACCTGGCTTCACTAGTGACTTGGCTACTACTGGACTTTAATGAAGCTACTGAGCACTTTTACACAACTTTACAAACTTTTTTACACACTAATTTTAACAGCTGGGTTTTATCCTAAAAGGACACACACTTTATGAACTTTTTACGTACAGCTGTTTTACCTTAACGCACTTTTTTAAACAGCTGTTTCACACTCTTTTTGATCACTTTGTCAACTTTTACGCACTAATTTTAACAGCTGTTATACCTTAAATGTATACCTTCTTTTTATCACTTTTAAGAATTCTAACGCACTATTTTTAACATTTACCCTAAAAGTACCCACTCTTTTTAATCAACCTTTTTTATCAGCAATATTGACAGCAGTATTTTACACTGAAAATACTTGTTTTTAAACTACTTTGGGAACGTTTTACGCACTAATATTAACAGCCGTATTTTCTATCTATATTTCTATTTTCTACCGTAGTTGAACAGTTGCTTTCTCCACCGTAAATTGATATTGTCCCAGTTGCTGCGAACTTTTGTACGCACTAATTTTTGACGCGTATTTCTCGTGGAAAGTAATGACTATACGCAACTCTACTTACGCTCTTACTATACGCTGATTTCTTAATTTTTTTTAACTGCTTCTGCATCGCGATATGCACGCGCACACGCTCTGCCGCCGCCTCGACACGGCTGCGCGCGCCCGGAGCCGCGCTCGTGCCGCGCGCTTTCCAGCGTGCTGAAGGAACGATGCGGTCCCCGCGCGCGACCCAGCTCGGTCTGCTGGCGGCGTGCGCGTGCACGTGGCTGCTGGCGGCGCAGGGCTGCGGTCCAGGACCGGGCTACGGTGCGCGGTCCCGATCGCGCAGGCTCACGCCGCTCGCGCTCCGGCAGCACGTGCCCGGAGTGTCGGAGACGAACCTGGGGGCGAGCGGGCGCGCGGAGAGCAAGATCACGCGCCACTCGGAGCGCTTCAACGAGCTCGTGTGCAACTACAACCCAGACATCGACTTCAAGGACGAGGAGAAGACCAAAGCGGACCGCCTCATGACCAAGGTACTGTGGGTAATGGAGTTCAGGTGCCCCTCAATTAGTGTTGAATGCAATCACACCCTCACACCAATGTTCCAACACCTTGCATCTACAGTTTTTTTCTGTGAACATTGTTTTGGTTTCACAGCAATGTTCCCAAAACAGGCTTAAAGGTGTGTAGGCACCTGCTCATCCATTGTTTCTTTTATAATGTCTTTGAAAGGCATTTACAGTAAATGTTTGAATATTGTTGTGAAGATTTGATTGTATTCGGCATCAAGAACACTAATGAGGTCAGGGGCTGCTGGATGGTACTGGATGGGTAGCTCATCCCAAAGAAGCTCCATGACTCCAACATCAGTACCTGGCCTTACTAAAACTGTCAGGGTTGAATGCAATTAAGTCCTCATAGCAGTGACATAATTGAGACATTCATAATGTATCTGAGATTTTTATACACTGCATAGTTACATATGCTCATGTTTAGAGCCCCCAGTTTGTTACAACCCCTTATCCATGTTATTAAATGTAGGCCTACATGGTTCGAGTTCAAGAGGACATAACGATTATAAAAGACCAGAAGACAATAATAAAGATTATACTAACACTGTGTTGATAATACTGTTTTATGGAAACTAGAAGAAGCTTTTTGTGCACAAATGAACACCTCTTTCAGAAATGGATGTAAATAAATAGGTGTACAGCTAGGATCACATGGATACTTTGAGACATATAGTGCAACTAAAGCCCAAATAGGGCTGCACAATATATCATTTTTGCATTGTCAAAGCAATATGTGCATTTGCAATAGTTAATATACAGAACTGAAACTGAAACACAGTTAGACCACAATAATTTATTGTCCTGACGGAAAGTTCTGGTGGAAACAAGTTCTGCTGTGATTTGGGCAGCCGTGGTTTTATGTTTTTTGGATACAATCTGGGTTACCCTGCTAATTAAACCTTCACACTCTGCTCTTACTGGTGCAGTGTGCAGTTAATGAAGATTGGCCACCAGGCTGCTCCAATTTAGCCATGAAACCTCCCACACTAAAATGACAGGTGTTTCAGTTTCATTGTCCAACCCCTGTATATCCTAAAAAAAAAAAAAATGCCATGCCATATTTACTAGTGGCAGGTTATGATAAGATGAATAATAATGAACGAAAAACATAAGAATCAAAATATGATACATTATAATAAAATAAATAATTAATAAATAAAAATACACAGAGCAAATTATTAATATCATGGCATGTTGGATCATTGACTTATTTTTTATTATCGCAAAATATGTTGTAGTAAAGAAAACTATTGCAATGTAACTTTTTTCAATATTGCACAACTCTAAGCTCATGGGCTAAATATAAAGTGAGGAGCAGAGTGATGTCTAAGCAAGTCTAATCCTGAGGAGTCCCTTAAATTATTCATTTACACCTATCCGACTGGCAATTGAATTATTTTATACAGGTAGGCTAATGTTGCATTAGGAAGCTTGGCCTATAACTGTCCTTCCCTGGCCAGGTAATCTGTTGGAGAAATGTTGAACCATTTTGAGCAAGATAGAACAGATATTAACAAGCGGTATTTCCTGGGCCTTCAAGTGAAATGTTAACTCTGAAGCACAGTAAAAAGTTAAATGTGTAAGCCAGTGTTTTTCTTTTTAAGGTGCACCTTAAGTAGGAATCAGGAAAGCAAAACGATGCTCCAGAGACTTCATTGGATATTAACTAGGATTTTACCCTGCCATGTTTTTGTCAATGTACCACAACATACCATTAGCAAGTCTGTGCTCAGAGCACAAAACATTCCTTTAATCTTTAACCGAGGCCTTCGACTGGAACTTTCCAGCCCGTTTATCCTCAGCTGCGTGTTCTTTTTGTTCAAGTAAGTAGCAGATTTGGGAGATAACCTTGAGTACAGCAAGTGCAGAGATCACACAGTACTTATAAAGAATTAAAAAGAAACTTACAAACCTTTTTCTATGATTCTCATATACTAATATACAAGAGTAGCCATTCCGCACTTTAGGGAGTAGTTTCACTGGACAGTAAACGCTTTGTTGTTTAGTTTGAATAAGGTTACCCAAGTCTTTATTGTGGCTGTCTGTTAGTGGGAGGTGGAGAAATCTGTGACTTACTGTGGCGATACCTCCACAAATCTGGGATATTAAGAAACAAGGTGTTGTAGACACTAAGCATGCTTTGTAAACGGACTAAATGATTCATAAAATTGAATGTCTGGAAACTAGCCTAAGGTAAAAGGTAAAAGTGACTCAAATCTGATCTTTTTTATAATATGTGATGAAAACACAGATATTTTATTTGTGTTATAGTATGAACAGCCAAACACAGTGAATCTGACATTTTCAATTCTGATTTGGGCCAATTCATAATATGTGGTACTGAAATTTAATACATATTTGATACACAGCAATGCAACTCAGTCTGAACAGCCAGATTGGAAATTAACTGACTTACATCAAGAAAAGAGGGGAAAATTTGGATATAAGAAAAGAAATGGCTCAACTAGATTTGTTATCCACTATAAATAACTATAAACATTTTTAAGTATTTAATTTGGATTTTTTTCCAGTTGTATTGTTTTAATATCTAAAATTATACACACAGTTTGGTTTTTCTGACAAGAATTTACAAAACAAACAACTCATACTCTTGGTGCCCTCCTTCACCAGTCACTTAGTTTGTAAGAACAGGATGCTCTAGGCAGATTTACAAACACAATATTCTGTGTTCAGTGAAGTGTTTTATTTCCTGGTGTATTTATACTTAGAAATGCTGATTAATCTGTGGACTAGACTATGTAGGCAGATGTCTTTATGTCCAATGTGCTCATGGCAAGGCTAAGGAAATTATGGGATTATATGTACCGGAAATACGTCACAGATGGCGTATTCACCCCTCGTAGTGGACAGAGCAATACAGCGGCTTTTGGCTAAAATTGTCCAAGCAAGTCTGTCAGAAATCTACAAATTCAGTTCAGTGAAGGAGACACCACACAAATATCCAATGGGTCAGTGCAGCAGTCCTTTTTTACTTTTTTTAATTGGCACTTGGTCTGTCATGATAACAACATTTTCAGGACGATATATTGTCCCAGAAATGATTGTGATTAACGATAATATTGTCATTTTAAAGTGCCACTATAGAAAATGCTTTTTTCTAAAGAGCAAGAACAATGTGCCACAGTAATAATATACTAGCATAATAATAATAGCTTTTTATTATTAAGAACAGACATTGGGCTTCCAATATAAAAATATTTTAATATCCTAAATATCTAAAACAAATAAAGTACAACCACCGTGGGACTCTGAAGCAGAATCTCTCTGAGGTAACAATATTCATATTTAATATTCAGTTGAAAAAATTGGGCTGGATGGTTGTGCTTTAAATGAGATCTCAGCTTCGTCGCCACTGATTGGTTCTTCTCGCTCATTTGGCTTAGAGCCAAAATACTCCAAACGCTGGAGCCATGGAACTTTAAAACAAAGTCCACCCGGACTGAACTACTTCTAAACCTTCTAAACGTTCTCTAAAGCTGTTTAGTTTTGAGAAAGTATATTAGACTCAAATACATTCGCAAGCTAACACGTCTACACTGATTTCCTAACCGATAGATGGCTCTGTCTGACAGATTTGTCTTCGCCTCAGACAGAGAGCAGGTGAGGGAGCAGCACAACGCGATTCGCTGAAATCTAGCTGCGGTTCATTTCCATGTAAACAAACCTACACAGAAACCCAATGGCTATTATCGACATTGGCAAAAAAAATTGCGGTTAAAAAATTATTGTACGATAAGTCGATAACCTAATTGGCACTCTAGCTTCCCATGAGTAGTGGGAGTAAAACTGTATAATTAGTTATATAAGGGGCCCTGTGTTATTGGCCCCAGTGAAAATGATTTCAGGCTTGTTTAGAAGACACTGAAACATAAGCCAGACCATCCTCTGAAGTTGTTCTAAGATATGAAACATGAAATAATTTTGATTACACACAATATGTAACCAGCTGACTCAGAGGTGCCTATATGGTGCCCAGGCTGGGAGTTGGCGTATGTGTATGTATGCATGTGCCCTCGCCTCTTCAGGCGCTGAAAGCCGTCCTTTGTGTAAATTTCGGAGGTCCTGCGGGGTCGCCTGTACAGAATTCTCGCCTGCTGAAGTAATTTCAGCTTTGGAAAAGCCTCTATTGTAATTCTGACAATGAAACGCCTCTGTCGAGCTGCATTTGCGAGAAAAATGTTCCCGGTTTGTTTTTTAGCCCCTCTTGATTTCTCACTTCTTCTGTCACTTTCCCAAATGCATGCCCAAACATTCCACCAGCCTGCCCTCTCACTCGGCCCGGGCCTTGCCTTTTTCTTCTCCTCTCGCCTTTTCTCGACCCCTTGTTTCTGTCTCTCGCTCTTTCTCACAGCTTGTCAATGGTCTCAACATGTTCCCCAATCTAGAACACTAGATTTCCCACAAAAGCCACATATAGATGCCAGCCAGTTACAGATACTGTAAAAACACAATGCAGCAGACTGTGTGTAAAAAATGGGCTGCGTGAAAATTATCTTGTGGGAAAAAGAAATGACCTTGGGTTTACTCTCCTACAGTGGCTGAAATGGCCAAAGAATGTTAGATGTTAGTTACAGTAGCTCTGTTCAGACTGTCGAAGGCACTTTTGGAGGGGGGTGGGGTTTTACAGGGTCCTTATCAGAGCTGAATACAGATGAAAACATTACACAGTGAAGAGGTGTTTAGTCTTCATTCAATGACAGCATGCGTCTGAATGGAGGCTGAAGGTGGAATAACCATTCTCCAGATTTAATGTTATTTAATGACACAGGATGCATCCCAGTTGTTTACTAATTACTAACACTAACAAGTGTTTGAGTATGTAATATGTATTTTGGAGAAAAGCATCAGTATTTAAACACACTCTAATATCCACAATGCATACTCAGAACCAGTTAGTTCTTGAATGTGGTTTTGATGGACACTGTAATCCTAAAATACAATGGGGAAACTGAGTAAACAGAGTTTAGAAAAAGATCTAACAATAAAATAGATAGCTTAACCATAGCAAACTATCCTTTGGCTTTTAGAGATTTGCAAACACATGAAACAAATGTACACACAAATGTACCCACACAAAATGCTTTATTAGAAATTTTATACAAAACTGGGTAGGGGTCTCATTTTGCTGTAATATTAACCTAAATTATTATTAGTTTAGGTTTTTCCGGAGCACCTACACATCACAAAGGTGTTCTATCAGATTTAGATCTGGTGCATGGAAAGCCAGAGAAGAACATGCAATGTGGCCATTAAGGGATGCACATGGTCAGCAACAGTACTCACATAAGTTGAGGCATTCAATTAATGATTAATTGGTCTTAACCTTTGGGACGGGACTGTTGAAACAAGGTGGGTCTTTGTCCATGGATTCAGGCTTTTGGTTCATTAGATACAGTTATTGCGTATATGTGTAGTTGTAAAGGTCTTCCTAATAAAGAGCTAAGTGAGTGTAAATCATTCTGTGTTCCTTACTGTTAGGATGGTCAGTAAGAGAATGTCTTATTGAGCTGAATAAACCTTTACTTTGGGAATTCTTTGTGTTGTTCTTTCTTCTTCTTCAGCGCTGCAAGGATTGCTTAAATAAACTGGCTATTGCTGTAATGAACCAATGGCCAGGTGTGAGACTGCGAGTGACGGAGGCCTGGGATGAAGATGACAATCATCCAGCAGGTTCTCTGCATTATGAGGGGCGTGCTGTTGACATCACAACCTCAGACAGGGATATAAAGAAATACGGGCTGCTCGCCCAGCTGGCTGTGGAAGCTGGGTTTGATTGGGTGCACTATGAGTCTAAGTATCATGTGCACTGTTCGGTCAAAGCAGGTACGCAAACTAACCTTACTTACTTGAGCACTATGAGTATTATAATTCAATGATAAATTGTATTACATGTTTCATAATAAAGTAAACATGAAGGGGAAAAAGAAATGGTTAATTAGTGGAATGTCATAGAAGAACCATTTCACCCAATTTCACAAAAATAAAATTAGTGTAATATAAATATTCTATACCACCTATAGGTTTTTTTCATAGAAATAAACATCCAAGACAAAAACAACCTGGGCCCACGCTTAAGATTAAGACTGTTTCTTTGGTAACTGGGAAAATACTTTATATACTTTATCCCTGACAGTCTAGCCTATAAAACCCTTTTACACTTGAGAATCAGGTTTAAATCTAGATAAGTGTAAACGCACCCAGGCCAAGACACATTTAAAACAGATACAAATCCAATCACTCAAACTATTTTAGTTCATTCAGTACATAGATGCATTTGAGCCACATTATAAAGAGAATTAGAATAATGCCTGCACAACTGTGCTTTAATCTTTCAGTTGTTGTGGGTTTCACACTTCATGAATGCTCTCCAAAACACGTGTTGTCACAAGAACATGTGAGAACTATTGAGAACTAGGTTTATATAGGTTGAACATTTATATAGGCGGCTCTCTCTCAATGTGATCTCATTGGTTGTAGGTAGTCGCTGCTCTTGACTCACAGATTCTGGCTGGTGTAGGTATTAAATCTGCTAGATGTTTGCCGGGAGTCTGTGATTCAACAGCTTGGCAAGAATTTTCTGAGCAAGCACCAAATTTCCTAAGAGCAAAGGTTTTTGTCACTGATCTGCAAAAAACAGTTGATGGCTGGAAAACCAGGCAAAAATCATGTAGTGTGAATTAGGCATGAAAGCATCCATCTCTCTCCAAGATACAGTTGACTCCTCACAGTAGAACTGAAACACTAGTAATAACTGCTATACAACAAGTGTAAAGTGCAAGTGGCTAAAATTCTATTAGCTAATGTATCAGAGCCCGGGATCCTGCACTTTCCCCTGAGCTAGCTGCTAAATGATGGTGGATTTGCTGCCTTTATGTCTATCAGAGGAGGCATGTACTTGTTTGGGCAATGCAAGTGATTGAGGAAGTCGGCAAGTGGTGGTTTAATTAAATCAGAATCTAAATTAGGGGGGGGGAAAAAGGAAGAACAAATAACGTTAATGTTTCTCTTTGTCTCAGATCACTCCGTCGCAGTGGAGAAAGGCGGCTGCTTCTCAGCGTCAGGACTGGTCACTGTGGCCGGGGGGCTGCAAAAGCCCATGTCTTGTCTGCAGCTTGGAGACAGTGTTCTTGCTTTATCTGAAGCAGGTGAGATGGTTTTTAGCCGGGTTCTCCTCTTCCTACATCTGGACATCAGCCGTAGGTCCACCTTCTTGATTCTCAGCACTGAAGATGGGAAGGAACTTGCACTTACTCCGAATCACCTCATCTTTGTAGCTCAAAACCACGAATACTACCAAGACGAGTATCATGCTCGTTTTGCCAGCCGAGTTAGGAGAGGAGACTGTGTGCTTGTTTCTGGAAAAGACGGTGAGGTGCATCTCTCCAAAATAGTCTCCATTTCACTTGAGAAAAGAACTGGAGTTTATGCTCCACTGACAGAGCATGGCAACCTGTTTGTGGATGGCGTGTTGGCGTCTAGTTACGCATCTGTAGAGGATCACAGACTCGCACACTGGGCATTTGGGCCTGTGCAGTTTCTGGATGGCCTGGCTCAGCTGTTTGTTGGGCAGAAATCACAAACTATAAACAATGATGTTGGGCCTAAAGTTAACAGAAGTGTGATGCACAATGTTTCAGGTGTTGAAAGCAAGAGCCTGTGTTTAAATGAACATGATTTAATGGACTATTCTGATTGTGTGGACACCAAAGTCCAGGTTTACTGGTATGCAAAGCTACTGTACACTATTGGTCAGATGATTCTGAGTCCTCACATGTTTTATGAATGAAGATACAAGAAAAGACAAACCAGTGACCTCTCTATGCAAGGGCATTACATTTCTAACCACATAAAACCTACTCATGGAAAACCAGACCATATGAATGCTATTTAAACTGATAAAGCTTTTCGTGCTCAGACACTCTCAGACAAAACCATTGTTTCTCCATTTTTTGACATAATGTGATTCTGGCTGTCCAAATAGAAATACTCCAAAATTATTATTGGAATAAAATACTTTTACATTGACGTATTCTGTTAAATTGCAATTTTGGAGATACGTGTTTCTTGTCAGAGAGTGATGGTGTGTAATATAGTCCTATTAATTTCTGATTAGACATTTTAATTGTGGTTATGCATACAGGTATTGATGGCGCATATTATTATATTGTGAGACTGAAATGATGCGTTTTTATACAGAAGAGGAAATATTTCATAGAATAAAACTATTTATTTTTATACATTTGGATTTATAATATATAAAGCTTTTGAAGTTACAGTAATTAATCTCCATGTCTTTTCTTACACTTGTTCTCCAGACTGATATTTAACAGATACATTGTTTTTGGATGATGTATGATGAATTGTAAGCTAATGTAACATTAGAGCTCTAATGCATTTAGTTAAAAATCTAACCTGTTTGATAGATTATCAAATATATATATATTATGATGTAAGAAATGTCCCACGTTTACTGCCTCAGTTGAGAATGGGTGGAACTGGCAGGCCAGTTTTTATTACTACAACTACAGGGTTTTACATAATACAGCACTTACAAGCATTTGATGTATTGTTTAATAAATATTGTTACACCTGCATGTGGTGTTGTTTTGGCCATTCTTGATTGGGGCTTTAAATAAATCAAGATAAAGGTGACGAATGGAGCTTCAACAGATTATCCATATTTTGCTGAAGGTTAAATGAAACATCTGGACTGTTTGGAGGTCCCTAAATATCAGCTTGAGAACCACTGATGTACATGATGATATAATAAGAAACTCTCTGTGCATTTCTTCTGTTTCAGTGAAAATAAGAAGCATAAGATTAGATAACACATTCTAAAAAATGTAAAATATAAAAAAATATTGTTTTTTTGTTACAAAATAAACATGAAATTCTAAAATAAATGATGGTTTTATATTGTGATTTTTGAGTTCTAAGAGAGTTAAAGGTTCATTACCTTTCATTATCTGTGAAAGCATCTCCCCAAGGATGTTGCTTAAATAAAATGTAGAACAATATAAATGCCCAGAGTTTGTAAATGTGTGATGATAGAAGATGAAGAAGAAGCAGAATCAACATAACAAACTATGACTGGAAAAAATGATGGTATGATGGGAAAAACATTGTGATACTTTGTTTTTTGTGATATATATTATAATGTTAAAATACAGCAAATATCCATCCAAAATAAATCAATTATACATCATGTTGTGAAATAAAATACCTGGTTTAACTCTAATCATTGTAAAATAAATGATTTCAGGCATAATCTAGAAAATGAGAAAAGTGGGAATTTAAATGTTGTATTAGCTTGATGCTATGGTATATTTTGCCTTACAGCACATCTTACAGTATGTTTACGGTGACAATGCTGAAATAATATAATATATTGTGTGTACTCTGTACACACTTTAAAAAAGAAAAAATGATTAATAACAAGATTTGAGAGTATAAACACCTTCAGAATTCTTGTAGAGTTTAAATCACAGACAGGTGGTTATAATGTTACGGCTGATTTAAAAATTGTTAATATGGGTACAAGCTTAGAATAATTCAGATACAGTAAAAATATCCTTATCCTGATTTTAGACGCCGCTGGAACCCTAGTTGAGTGTGGTATTTTACACCCCCCTTGTGGACAAATCCATGACATACAAAGCATGGTTACATTGCCACAACTTGGCCTTGGATCACAAAACCCTATCCATTTTCAAAAATCCATTATGGTTATGGCTTATTTAAAAAGAAAATATCATAGAAAAGCATTGAAATCCACTGAATACTGCCAAACAGCCAACATAAACATGTCCTTCATGTAGAGCTCTTTGTTTACAGATGTAGGGAGGCTGGAATGCTTCATAACTGCTGAACAAATGTCATTACCATTTGACTTTCATAGTATTTTTCAGAATCTGACAGAAGATAATTAGAGGACGGCCTTTTAAAGAGCTCTATTCAAAACAACAAGCGCTACAGTGATAAATGTCAGCTGTAAATGACCTTTAAATGATAAATGAAAGGCCTGTATCAGTAAAAACAAACAGTCTTGTGCACAGCTTGTTTCTGCAGTTTATCTGTCCCCTTGGGAAAAGCTTCATTGTATTAAAACCATGTCAAGATGGGAAATGTACGCATAATTAGGTAAAGATAAAAGAGCCAGCAGAACAGAGGAGTGTTTAAACCCCCGAATTATGCTGAATTATGCATCAACCAATAGAGAAAAAAAGTTGAAAGTCATTACATTGTAATATCAAATGTATAAATTTGACCTGATGAACGTTTTTCAGAAAGCACACTGAAGTGCATTCCGTTTCCTATTATATTTTGACAGCTGTGAAGGTATTCAAGAGGATTATCCTGCTGGTAGAGGAGGCAGATGGGTACATACCCCCCAAGAGAGGTGACGTCCTGTCATCCATCTGGATCAGGCCAATGGCAGACGGCAGATTGCATAGCCCCTCTCCTCAATTATCTTGGCTTAACCAATCAGAATTTACATGTCCTTGAGTCCATGCTCCTTTCCAAACCTTTCCAGTTTAAAATAATCCTGCTGAAAGCTGTACAACAGTTTGCAAATCCTGTCAGTGGGGTAGTGTGGTCACCTGCTGAAGCCTGAAAAACCCTTCATGTCAATCGATGTGTAGTTATCAGTACCCCAGATATTGATACAGTCCCAGATCTGAAAAGGTCAACTTCATTATGTTGGTAATGTACACTGCCTGGACAAAAAAAGTTTACACCTGTATTTAAATAAGTAAATGATCTGGGGTTGCTGCAGTTGGTCAGGTCTAGGTTCAGCAATCAGCTGTCTACCTGAATATACTGAATATAGACCAGGTTATTCCATCAATAGATTTATTCTTTCCTGATGGCACTGGCATTTTCCAAGATAACAATGCCAGTATTTATCTTATTTATTTTTAAGGCTTTGTGCAGTGGTCAGACTCTACCATCACCAATTAAAAATCTTGGTTAAAAATTAATGCAACACTGGATTAAAATAAATATTGTGACATTGCAGAAGCTTATCGAAACAATGCCACAGCGACTATGTGACACAATCAAAGCTAAAGGTGGTCCAACGAAATATTAGAGTGTGTGACCTTTTTTTTTGGCCAGGCAGTGTACATATGCACGTTTTGAGAAGAATTATACATTTCAGTTCTACTGTAACTGAAAAGGAGAGTTAACACCTAAAAACTTACTCTGGACTGACTTAAGTGAATGTGATGGTGATAGCAATGGGAATAAAAGCCAACATTATAGAAATATGTTTAAAAATATAAGCTAGCTAACCTGAGCTTGCTTAGCAACTAGCTAGTTTAACTAAGCTAGGTTATAGCCAACTGCATTATTAGCTAGTTCCTGTTTAGCAAGTGGAGAGTTAACACCTGAAAACTCACTCTGAACTGATATAAGTGGATGTGGCGGTGACAGGAATGGGAAGAGAAGCCAACATTTTGGAAATATTGGAAAAATATTAGCAAACATAGCTAAAATAACTAGCTAGTTATAACTAGGTTAGCTATTTGGCCTGTCCTTGTCCTCCATATATTTGGCTGCAGTTTTACCTAGCTAATTATGTATCCTTGTAGTGTTGCTGTAACTAAAAAGGAAAGTTAACACCTAAAACTTCACCAAAACAGCTAGCTAGGTTAGCTGGCTGACAGAAATGGATTTGTTAGTGAGAGCAATGGGAATAGAAGCCACATTACTCAAAATATATTGAAACTTTTTAGCTAGCTAAACTGAGCTTTCCTAGCAACTAGCAACTTACTAGGTCAGCTAGCTAACATATTAGTCATGTTCAGTTCCTGATAGCTGACTACACTATTAGTTAACAGTTAGCTAGTTCCTGTTTAGCAAGTTGTTCTACTGTAACTGAAAAGGGGAGTTAACACCTGAGAACTCACTCTGGATTAGCAACTAGCTAGTTAAGATATCTAAGCTAGGTTAGCTATTTGCCCTGTTCAGTTCTCGATAGCCAACTGCATTATTAGCTAGTTCCTGTTGAGCAAGTGGTCCTGCTGTAGTTAACTGAAAAGGAGAGTTAACGCTTGAAAACTCACTTTGAACTGATAGAAGGGAATGTGGTGGTGACAGGAATGGGAAGAAAAGCCAAAATGTATTAAATATTGGAAACTGAGCTTGCCTAGCAACTAGCTAGCTGGATTAGCTAGGTTAAATAACTAAATAACTGTAATTATTGTGGTGGTGATAGCAATGGGAATAAAAGCAAATATGTTATAAATATATATTTTAAAATATTAGCTAGCTAAGCTTAGCAACAAGCTAGTTTAGATAACACTAACTAAGCTAGTTTAGCTATTTGTCCTGTTCAGTTCTTGAATTTACTGCTAGTTACTGTTTGGCAAGTGGTCCTGCTGAAGTGATAGAAGTGGGTGTACTGGTGAAAGGAATGGGAAGAGATTTTTGGAAACATTTTGGAAATATTGAAAAAATATTAGCTAGCTAAACTGAGCTGGACTAGAACCTAGCTAGATTAGACTAGGTTAGCTAGCTATTTGTCCTGCGCTTGTCCTCCAGATATATGGCTGCATTTAGTATTATATATGGTTATATATTTTTATATGGTTTCTGTTTAGCTAGCTAACTAACCTAGTAGTGCTACTGTAACTAAAAAGGAGAGTTAATACCTGAAAACTTACTCTGGACTTACTTAAGTGAATGTGATGGTGATAGCAATGGGAATAAAAGCCAAAATTATAGAAATATGTTTAAAAATATAAGCTAGCTAACCTGAGCATGCTTAGCAACTGGCTAGTTTAAATAACTAAGCTAGGTTATAGCCAACTACATTATTTGCTAGTTCCTGTATAGCAAGTGGAGAGTTAACGCCTGAAAAATCTCTCTGTGAAGTGGATGTGGTGGTGACAGGAATGGGAAGAGAAGCCAACATTTTTGGAAATATTGGAAAATAATATTAGCCAACATAGCTAAACTAAGATGGACTAGCAACTAGCTAGCTATATAACTAGGTTAGCTAGAAAGCTATTTCTCCTGTTTTTGTCCTCCAGATATCTGGCTGCATTATTAGTTCCTGTTTACCTAGCTAACTAGCTATCCTAGTAGTGCTGCTGTAACTGAAAACGAGAGTTAACACCTGAAAACCTCCCTGTCCTAACGTACCAAAACAGCTAGCTAGCTCACTCTGGACTGTTGGAAGTGGTATGTGGTGGTGACAGCAATGAGAATAGAAACCACATTATTGGAAGTATATAGAAAATATTAGCTAGCTAAACCGAGCTTTCCTAGCATCTAGCAAGCTAGATAACTAACCTATCCTGTTCAGTTAGTTCCTGATAGCTGGCTGCATTATTAATTTAGCTAGTTCCTGTTTAGCAAGTGGTTCTGCTGTAACCGAAACACCAGAAAACTTAGTTAAGTTACTGCTACACAAATCCTAACCCTAACCTAGCTATCAAAAGCTAGCTAACCCAGTTATAGCTTAGCTATTTCTCCAGGAATCTCTATATCAGGAGCTAAAGCTGCTAGAAATAACGTAGCGTTATAGGATAGCTAGCTACGCATTCGTCTTTTTTAATTAGTCCATATTATAGCTTATATTCGATACATTTAAAAAACAAACAAAAGTCGCAGGAGCTGCAACGCTGTCTTCCAGCTCGCCTTCTGACTGGGACTGGGACTTAGCGGCAGCAGAGCAGCGTTTTGGGCTAACCATGCCTGGAGGGAGCTGGGAGTACGACCAGGATCAACTCAATATGATTAATTTCGTTAGCCATCTTGTGCGCTAGCTGGCTAATACGTTACATTATCAAGTCAGCAAACGTTACGGCCACCCTCTGGGCCACTTCCCCCATCAACAACGAACTGGTATACCCAGCTAGAAAAGCTGGCTGGAGCTTTATGAAATGAAAGCAACACGGGCGATTTGTGTTTGCAGAACTGTTGTGAAGATGTTCGAGGACGCCAGGATCGCCCTGTAAAGGTAAGTTGAACTGTTTATTTTGTATTAAGCTAGTTTTAGCGATTTAACTTCAGCTAAATCTGTGCTGATCTGCTTCATTTGCACTACTAAAACAGCACAAATCGTTTAACTTCGCCAAATTTGATTTCAGTTCACTAAACAAGCTATGCCACTCGTTAATATTGGAGATATCATGCTGATTAAAACCTATAAGGGTTTAGAGGCTTTTTAGCTAGTATATTAAGCTAGGCAGACGTTTTAGTTACTAGCTAGGTTAGCTAGCGCTTATTGGTTTATTTGAGATAACGTTAGATAGATAGCATAGCTAACCCTATGTTAGCTAGTTAAGTTAAACATTTCTATGCAGTGTTTGGCGACTTGGAAACGATTTGGATAAAAAAATAAAGGAAAAAACGCTTCAAGATTCATGTGCCCTTGGTGTGTGCGTAGATGTAACGTTATAGTTAGCTAGTTAGCTTAACTAGCATATAATGTGTAGCAAAGAGAGTTTAGGATGGCTAGCTAGCTAGCATTTCTCGTTAGCTTAGCTACCGAGCTAACGTTAGCCAAATACAGCATAGTTAGCTAGCTAAGCTAAGCTATCTAACAGTTAACGTTACATTCTCCATCGAATAAGTCATCCAGCGTCCATTTAAGTTAATATAAATTGTTTAGTTAACTAATTGACTATGTCAACTAACGTTAACAACCAGGTCTTCACTGACTTGCTAGATAGCTTTGTTAGCTAGCTAGCTTTAGCTACGTTACTTCCCTACGAATGGGTCGATTTAGCATCGTAGCTTGCTAACGTTAGCCAACAAACACAGCTAGTCTTGTGTTGACAGTTGGAAAAGTTCAACAACTGGGTTATTTGAGCATTACAGTTCTGCCACTTTCCCTGTTATGTCTTTTTTATTCGCCTGGCTTTGTGCTGCTATTGCTATTTACTGTTTATTCATTTTTTTGAGTTGTTGCTAGTCCAGGTCCTGGATTTGCCACCTCTAGTTAGCAGTGTATTGACCCACATATCGTTATTTTATTAGCTGCGCACTTGTGCTTTTTATTATTTGTTAAAATGCACACATTAGCTTATGTATTTCACGATATAGTTCGCCACATTTGAAGAATTTGTATTCTGTGCAAGTCAAAAGCACACAGATCTATGTGGGACAGGGCAGTAGAATATTTGTCTGATTGGCTTGTAGCTATGAAACATTTCTTATACTTATGTACTGATTGCTTTATTTATTTCATAGAATCCCTTAATGCTTATAAACACACATCTTTGGTTTTTATTTGTATGTTGAGATTGATTAATGTGCTATTTTACTGTACATTGCAATTACTTTAAAAAACAACAAAGCCTAACATAACAAAACAAAAGAGCAAATAGATCTCAAACATTTTTAAAAGAAAATAGAAAGCTCTAGGGTTGCAATGATTGTTCAACATAATCTACTATGTCGATTAGGGCTGCAACTAATGATTATTTTGGTCTGATTATTACTTTTGTGATTTGTGAACACCTCAAGGACGTATTGTTTATTTTATGTGCTTAAACTCTGCTTCCTGTGAGCATGGCACCTGTCCTAATGCACATTTCTCCTCACCTGCGCAAATCTGCCCACCTGTATTGGAACCAAATATCGTTATTATTAGCTGAACTCTTATCTATTTTACTATGCGGTATGACATTTGTATCCTATGAGCATCTGAAATGCATGTTTTAACCTCACCTGCTCAAATCTGCACACCTGTAAATGTTAGCTACCCTCTTGGCCAGTCTCAATAACCTTTTTAATTATTTAGATGGATAAATAATTATTATACACATATTGCCCAGTCCAAACAAAAAAAAATTCCCCGCAAAATCCTTGCCATTAAGCTTTTCATCCATAGCATCTTCCATACACACACAAGATAGTCATGGCAAAAATGTTCTAAACGTCTAGAGAATGTCTAGACAGTGTAGCTTCCCTTGCACCAACGGTTACTTGTCATGAGAGGAAACAGACATGTAAATCAAGGGATGTGGAAGCAACGGTGCTTATCCTTACAAGCAACAGGGACTGCAAACTCCAATGTGCTTCCTTTGTGAGTGTGTTTTTTAATTCTAAAATGTTTCCTGAAGATTGTGCCATTACAAAATACACTTGATAGTGTTTATTACTGTTAAACTTATTATTATTATTATTATTATTATTATTATTATTATTTAGAATGAGTGAGCTGTGTACCACAAATTACAGTAAAATCCTAGCATGAATTCTGACAATAAGACTATGCACAATCACATTAAAAATGTATAATCGTATCAGTATAGAAATGAGATTGGATCTACTGAAACAAAGAAATATTATAATATAAAATTGGCATTAATAACAGCTATTTCTAAATTAATATTTCTTGCTCGCTCCAAGTCATACTTTATTACAGGGTACCGGGACAGTGAGATTTAGCACTGGGATTAATTAGAAAAACTATACACACCTAGCAGCTGGATTACTTACAACTCCTGTACAAACCTAGCACTGAAACTAAATTCAAATACTATAACTACAACCCTATCAATGGGATCCATTATAACTACTATACATACCTAGCACCTGGATTAGTTACAAATACTGTACAGACCTAGCACTGGGATTAATTACAAATACTGTACAAACCAAGCACCTGAATTAATTACAAAAACTGTACAAACATAGCACTGTGATTGATTACAAGTACTGTACATACCTAGCACCTGGGTTAATTATGAATACTGTACAAACCTGGCACTGGAATGAATTACAAATACTATAATTACAACCCTAGCACTGGGATCCATTACATCTACTTTACATACCTAGCACCTGGATTAGTTACGAATACTCTACAAATTTAGCACCTGGATTAATTACAAATACTGTACAAACCTAGCCCTGTGATTATAGATACTGTACAAACCTAACACTGGCATTAATTACAAATACTATAACTACAAACATAGCACTAGGATCCATTACAAATACTGTATAGACCTAGCACTGGTATTATTTGCAGATACTATAACTACATCCCTGGCACCTGGATTAACTACAAGTACTGTACAAACCTAACACTGGCATTAATTACAAATACAATAACTACAAACCTAGCACTAGGATCAAATACTGTATAAACCTAGCACTCAGATTAATTGGAATACTACACAACCCTATAAGTAGCATTTATTACAAATAAAATAACCTAAATAAAGTAAAAATAGAACTACACATTTAACACTGGGATTAATTAATACAAAAATAGAACTGCAAACCTATCCATGGTATTAAAATGTTCAGACGATTCTTCTTAATAACGTTAACATAAAATAACAGTGTAATGCCTGTTAAATAAGCTTTTTTTTTTTTTTTAAAGGTGTTTTTTGTGTGTGTTTATTTTGGCAAACATGGGCAGAGCGCGGCGCGGAACTGCAGAGCGCGGGGCTTGTTTCAGCCCGAAGCCGTTGTGCAGGTCGCAGGAAGCGGGCCGCTCGGAAGTTGTGTTTTCTTTGTGTATCTCCGTTTGCGGGTGTTTTATACGGGATTAGCGGCGGCGGGTGCGAGTCCTGCCCGCGGTAAAAACACTGCAGTGATCCGCTGCAGCCGGGGAGCAGCGTGCCGGGCGGCGCGCGGGGGAGGATCGCCGCTGTTTGCGGGCCTTTTGTGCGGACGGAGAGTTGGCTGAGCCCGGGCAGCAGAAGCAGCAGCTAGCAGCGCGCTAACGCTAGCCGCAGTAATCTCGCAGAGATCAGAGCCAGTTGAGCAGCAAACACACAAACCCACTAACTAACTAAGCCTTTGTTTACCGCCTTTACCGGGACGCGCAGTCGCCCTTCCACACCGAGACAATGAGCTGAGGGTGTGTGAACGCCTTTCCATGGTCAGTATTGCTGTCCTTTTGACTTTAGCACTTTTATTTTGGTGTAATCCTGTCCGCCTTTTTCAGTGTGCAGCAGCTTGAACTTCCAGGGCAGCAGAAATAGCAGCAGCAGCAGCAGATTTCACACTTTAATTTCACCTCCTCTCTGCTATTTATTGAGATTTCCTGCCTTTTAAGGCTTCAGTAGAAGCATTAAAGTGTAATTTTGGCGACTCTTAAAAGCAATAAGGGTCACACATAATAACAGTATGACATTACTCTAGACATTAGCTACGTTAATGTCTCAGCTAATGTATGTTAGCTAAATGTCACTAGTTTAGACATTGCCAAATATTAACCCCTTAATATTTACACTCTGGAAATGGGAGGGCTTTAAAATCTCCTACAGGACACTTGGAGAAGCTGCCTGTCCACTTTCTACCTAAATTCCGCATGTTTGAAAATAGACGTAAAAACTAGACAAACATAAAGAAACTAAAGGTGTGGAGGACATGAACTGTTTGATTTGTTTTTGATTAATATTTTGGCATTAGCAGATTACTTAAATATTTTTATATATTACTTAGAAATCCTCAAGATTTAGAGATGTAATGTCAGGCAGAAAATTGGCAAAAATCCTGGCCTGTTAAGGGGTTTAAGTGTAATTTTGGTGACCCAGTACAACAGTATGACGGTACTCAGCTATGACAGTAATAAACATGGGTAAATGGTGAAGTAGTAGCTTAGATACCTTGGGTTAATGTATCAGCTAATGTCTTTTAGCTGATTATAGTCACTAGTTAAGACATTCCTAAACATTAACTACTAAAATGTTAATGCTTACGAATATTGCAAATAAGAATAAATACATTTGTGTAATAATTAGTAATGTCTTAACCCTAACCCAAGTGTCATTTAATAATTATTTAAGACATTCTGAGACATTTCTGAATAATAATGCAAAGTGTAAAATCGAATTTGATCAATTTAATGAGCAGCTCATTTACGTTTTTTCCCTTATAGTGGGAACATGACATATTTTAAGGTTCAAATGTTGGCATAACATAATTGACACAACAGTTTTGTGTGTATTTTAACATTTTGTCCTTGCAATCATATAATAACCAGCATTTTACTTGATAAAGAGCAAATAATACACTTTTAATAGGAGGTACTGTTATCTAAAATATTAACCCACCACTCATACATTCTGTAAATAAGGTCAAATAAATGAACAAATATTATGAACAAATAATCACACTCTGTCCTGTAGTGTTGTTCTCGGGATGTTTAGTTAATTTGTGTAAATGTCACTTAGGAACTTGATGAGTTAGAGTAAAGGACAGAGTTTTTTAACAACCTTCAACCTATTTTAAAGGGCCTGTGATGCATGTACAGCACAGTTGACTCTATTGGGTTAAGTACTGTTAATTAAAGTACACTGATTTGTAAAGTATTAGTATTATATATATTTTTTGTAAAGGAGAATCAACTGTTTTAATGAAGGCCTCATCTGTGAACTTTTGTCATTAACCTAGCTAGCTAGCGAGCTGGTGACATGGTGAAATCAGAAATAAATGTTTCCTCTAGCTTGCTCTCTTTAAGTCATTTTTCACAACAATAACAAAACAAAACAGAAAAATACATACCTAACCCTAGCTACCTAACACTGTCATAACATGCATATTCTGAAGAAATAATATTGTCCTTTCTCTTTTGTCTTTTATTAAAGATCTCCTCTAGAGAGATCATCTCCAGGAGAAGGAATGGACGAGCAGAAGTCAAACTGCGAAGAAAATGATTCAGAAACGGCAGGTATGTGAGCAGTTTAGTGTTTGGACCGTGACTAAAACAGATTCCTACTTACAGTTTAGGAAATTATTGAGTATGTTGAGTATGTTTTTCTTACAGTCCCAATTGTGAAGTGTGATTTGCAGTTGTGGCACTACAACTCCCATATTGCACGTGGAGTTTATAGTAAATGTTGTAGCTCATGCATGAGTTAAATGTTGATCAGAATGCATTGAAAGTCTCATTACTAAGCAATAGCCAGTTGAAATTCATGCTATGAATTTCTGTATTTTCTCACGTTTTTTTTGATGTTGGGCTTATGTTTCTAAACAACTTGATGATCAAAGATTATTCCACGAGCAACAAAACATTTTACTGACTTTATTTCAAAACCCACTTAGCTTTAAACCTGGCTCAGCCACTTGATGTGCAGTTCAGTGCTCTATATATTCAAACATTTGTAGACTCAGTTATTTGTTAAAAGCTTTGTTTGGACAGGATTGGTTTTGCAATCACAGTAAGGTTGGGCAATGTAATTTTACCGCATGACTTCTTTACTGTGAATGACTTGAGAATGACCGTTTTGTGCGAAATAAGAATTATGGCAATACATGACAAAGATAGGATTGGCTTCTTGCTTTTTGCATCATCGTAACACCCAAACAATCGATGCAATGGATCAGTAAATTTGTATCTAGAATGGTAAGGGACCTAAGCTCTCAGTACATCTACATGAATGTAGCCTCTCTGAATAGTGTTTGAAAATTCTTGCGTCATACAGTACTTAAGGTTTTCCACATTTGCCACAGACTTGCACTACCTGCTTAATTTGTGCCCCATGTTGCAGGTGTAACTTGCAGGTTTAGTTTTTCCTTCACTGCAGACACGGGACACAGTTAATTGACTTCTTATAGTATATAAGAATGTTCTGTTTACACAGGATTTAATGTGGACTATTTACCAGCATGGCGGTTCACATTATATAGTGCAGTGTTTTTCAATCCTGGTCCTGGAGGCATCCTAAAATGCATGTTTTAGTGTATTCTCAATACGTTTTAGGTGACCTATTGCTCTGAAAGGACTTAATTTGTTGAAATCAGGTGTTTAAACTGGAAGAAGGGAAAATGTGAAGTAAATGTGAAGGACTGGGTGTCTCCAGGACTCCAGGTGGTTATGTTTACAGGTCCTTTTATTGTAGATAATAATTGTCAGAGTCTTTACTGAATGCTTTTCTATGTAATTTATATGTGCGTTGTGTGTGAGAACAGTGGGTGTGCCTTAGACCAGCCAGTATAGGACCAGGACTAATAAATTGTATATATCAGCTTGCTTCTTGATGCTACAACTCATTTTGATTTGCATGCACATGCTTAAGTATTTTATGTTTTGTTAACATATGTGCCGTTTTAATTAGTTTTTTGAATTTCAGGATTATAGCAACAAAATAAGTTTTATTTACTATAAATATAAACTTTTTAAAACATTCAGTAGAAACTAAATCTGTGAACTATTTGTCTATTTTTAGATAACAGGAACTAATATAGACGAAAGTGACAAAACAATCTTAGCACAGTACTAAAGATTGTTTTGTCACTTTCGTCTATATTAGTTCCTGTTATCTAAAAATTCACTTTCACTTTGAGTATGTGAGACTTTGCTTAGCTGCTCATATAGCTTAAGATGTTTTTTTTTTTCTTCTGTTTTCTGTGATTGGCATGTCAACATTTCAATATATCAGTGTCCTGTCTCCCAGGCGTGCCTTGCCCATGTTTATTAACCAGTGTTAAACATGTGTTTTTCAGCTGATGATGGTGCCTCTTCAAAGGAGACTGTCCCTCCTCCGGGGGACCCGAATACCCCTCATGCTGCAGAGGACATCTCAGGCACTACTGTGGACACTTCCAGTGCACCAGCGTAAATAAATAATTCCAATCATTTGCATGCTGAAACATTAATGCTTTGGCTTATTATATGTTTGCACAAGATGCTGACTATAGATTTCTTTGGGAATGGATGTTTAGGGAGATTGTCAGGGCCTGCGCGCTCTGTAACTGTGTGGAGAGAAGTCTTCACGGACAGCGGGAGCTCAGGTGTTTCGGACCCTCTTCCCACTGTCCCCATCCGGAGGCCTCTACCTCCTCACTGCCACCACCTGGAAATGATGACCTGTCTTCCATTGGCTTCTATGAATCCAATAGTCCTGCGATTCTTTTTGATGAAACAGGTCTGTCAAAAAGTAGTGCTTTCTTGAATTGATTTTTTTTTAAGGGAAAAAAAGGCATAATGGTTTGTGAAGCGTGATTTAAAATTATTCATATGATTTAACACAGGGTGCTGCTGGGTTCACTACTGGTGTGCAGTATGGTCAGAAGGTGTGCGGCAGGGCGAGGGTGAGGAACTGATAAATGTGGACGAGGCAGTCATCTCAGGGATACAGCAGGTATGTGTTAAACAGGCAGTTTGATTCAAAAGCAGTATTTCAAATCTTCCAAAATTTAAAACTCTTTATTTTTCCCCTCTACAGCCGTGCGATTATTGTAAAAGGATGGGTGCAACCATCAGGTGCCGTGCCAAGGGCTGCTCACGGTTCTACCACTTCCCTTGCTCGGCTGCGAGTGGATCTTTCCAGTCCATGAAGCAGTTGGCTCTCCTTTGTCCTGAGCACATAGACAAGGCAGAGGAGATAGGTAAAAAGCTCTGCTCACAAGATGATATCTTATAAGCTTTAGTAGATGTTGCGTTGGTTTATTAAAGTTCATAAAACTGAATGTGGGTTTGTGTTGTCTAACAGCTGGAGAGGAGGCACGCTGTGCGGTGTGTGACTCTGCAGGGGAGCTCTCGGGTTTGTTGTACTGTACAGGTTGTGGGCAACACTACCATGATGCCTGCCTGGAGATCAGTGCCACACCTCTCCAGCGCTCTGGCTGGCAATGTCCAGAGTGCAAGGTGTGCCAAACCTGCAGGTATGTTTATGAGATACTATGAAAATGAACACTTCATTGCCATAAGTTTGGATTGGCCTGTTTTTTTAATAGGACAAATGTTGTTTTTTCTTTAGGCAACCAGGGGAGGACTCAAAAATGCTGGTCTGTGACGCATGTGACAAGGGCTATCACACCTTTTGTCTGCAGCCAGCTATGGATTCTGTACCCCCTGACTCTTGGAAGTGCAGAGTAAGATTTTTTTAGATGTCATTTATTCATCCTTACAAAATAAATCACAGCTAAGGTTGAAAATAATCTATAATAATAATATATAGAGATAACAGTGATATGATTATTTTTTTTTAAACGTGTATTCGAAATATTTCACTTTCACTTAGAACCTTCCCTGTTAGCAGAGTGGCTAACCAACAAAAACTAACAAAATAACTAAAACTGAAAGTAAAAAACATTTGTTTGTTTTTCTCCCTGGTGTGATGTGTGTCTAATAGATAGGTTTTTATTTTTATGTTAATGTGAGTTCTTGTCCATTGGCTATTTTAAGCAGTAGTATTACATTATTTTTTTTGTGGACAGTTGGTCGTTTCACAGTAACTGAATATATATATTTTTAATGGTTTCTTTTGTTGAGTTTTTATTACCCAATACCTTTTTGAATCCTGCACCTCAAATAGTCCAAAGTATTTACAAAAAATACAAATGATACTAGAATTAATACAAAATAAGACTAAGCGTTAATAAAAAAATGTGAACCTGCTCTAAAAACAAATTAAAACTAACTGAATTTGAGGGGGAAAGTTCAAACCAAAATAAAATTAAACTATAATGAAAAATTGAAAACTATTACAACTTTGTGGCTAACGACCTCACGTCTGCCGAGGCCTGTTGTTAGCATTGCAGCTAACCCTCTATTCTAGGCTTCCTATTCATTGTAATTTTTAAGCACATGAAAGTACATCAAAATATCAAAACATCTTGCAAAATTGGCCTTAGGTTTCAAGAGATATAGCAAGAGATTGCAGCATCGTCGCTGATTGATGTTCATTACAGGGCAATTCAGTCAGTTTACTGCATTCAAGCTAAACAGAAAGAGCAGAACGCTACTAGTTTCTCTTAACCTGTTCATATTGATTGTTCATGTTGATGAGTGGAAGTATATTATTTCAACCAAAATTAAGAATTATATCATAATACAATTTTTGGTAAAATAATAAACCAACATTAAAAGGGTAGTCTGTATAAAGTTTGTGTTTTGGTTTCAAACTAAAATTTAATTGTTAGGGTTTAGTGCTGATTATTAGGGATAGACACTGTCTAATTTAGACACTGGGATTAAATACAAATACTGTACTAACTTCGCAGTGGGATTAAAGGGTCTGCTAACAGCTAGCATTCAGAAAATGTAGCGCATGTCTGAGTGAGCAGTCTGCAAGGTGCAGTCAAGGAATATAGTTTTGTAAATTGTGAGACTACTGGGATTTATGGCTTTCTCCCTTTCTCTCTTTTTTTTTAAGCGGTGTCGTGTCTGTACTGACTGTGGGGCTCGAGGACTTACTCTGCCAGGCTCTGAGCAGTGGTTTGAGAGCTATTCAGTGTGTGAGGGCTGTCAGCGGCAGCGAACATCTGTGTGCGGGGTTTGCAGTAAAGTCACAGAGTCCTTGGTCCCATTACAGCGACGCTGCACTGTCTGCCACAGGTGAGTTTGTTTTTTACTATTATTATTTTTTTTTGTATAAATTTATATGGAGTAAAATGTAATTAATGGATTTCTATGGTAGAACCACTGGTGTTTGTGTGTGAAATTGGGCTTTGATTAAATACAGCCTTTTCCCGTATGTTGTTTAAAGACACTGGTAATTTAGACCATCTCAAAAATGTTAATGATTTTCTTATTTTTTCAAGCTGTTCTTTTTTAACATCAGAGTTCTCACACTAGCGGTGTAAGGCTATAATATAGACAACATTTGTGAATATTGTTTTTGCAAAAAAAAAAAAAAATCAGTTCCCATTAAAAATCTTTAGAGACCGATTAAATCTGTGCAGTATTGTTTATTTTTACTTAAATGCTGGATATATGAGTGCATTATTAGTATCATTACTTGTTGGATTATTGACTTCAGTTACAATCTGTTTAAAATCTCACTTAGTGCTGTCCCCTGTCATATCGCATTCAATAAAATCACCAAATAAACTTTAGTATTTATTTTGATGCAGCAGTGCAGGGGTTTTCAAACTTTTTTTGTTGGCGGCCAGAAGGAGAAATATATTTGAAGTCATGGGCCACAGACTCTGTAATAAAACAAATAATAAAATATACCACTTTAATTAATAGATTTTCTTGATTATTTTTATGTACACACCATTTTACTTGACGTATAGAACTGCGCATTCTTTCTGCTTTTAGACTCTTTGGCCTGTTTTTCCGTGCTACAACTGAGCACCCTCTCCGCTTTTATACTCTTTGGCACGTTTTTTGCACTACAACTTCACTCTCGCTGCTTTTAGACTCTTTGGCCCGTTTCTGACAACGAGCGTTCAAACTTTGAATCTCACATTATAAAAACCTGCTTAACAGCGGGCCAACTTTCATTCTATTTCTAAAATACATCGTGGGCCACTCCAAAAAAGGAAACTGGCCGCAAATGGCCCGTGGGCCGTAGCTTGGACACCCCTGCAGTAGTGTATTCTTGAAATCATAATAACACCAAGAATATTGTTGTTGTGAAAACAAATACAGAAACATTGTGATATCTCACACAAACTTAAAGTGGCAATTTCTTATAATATATAAAATAAAAAATGAAGCATCCCATAGTGCTAAATGATGAAATAAACCCTTTAGTAGGCTGTAAGTCTTCTACTTTGTTTAGTCTTTCTTTTTAATGAATTCTGCAGTGTTCATCCCAATGTTAAAGGTAATCTCCTGTTTCCTTTGCATGACTGGCCAGGTTTAACGCACTGTGTAGCAAAATACAAAACATGAAAAACACCTCTCTTTTAAAGTTTTCACGCTGCTTTATTGCCAAAGGAAATAACTTGGTTGTCTTATCGTAATACATGGTGTAAAAGGTAGCATTGGTTCTGAGAGGGCTGACCTGTATAGGTTTATTCATTTTTGTGTCTACCTCCACAGATGGGTACACAGTGAGTGTTCCACACTCTCTGAGCTTCCAGAAGAGAAATGCATCTGCTTCATCTGCAGAGAAACACCTACTGATGTCGCAGGGACAGAAATGTCCTCCATGCAAGTGGATGAGAAGGCAGATCTGGAGGAACCCATGGAATTGGGTATGTTGTTCTTTTTGTTCACTATTTTGAGAATGTTTTTGGTAGTAATTTTAGTGATGCATCAAAAATGTGTCAGAGAAACTACCATTTAATTTTACATCATATTGTGCATTGTTGGTCTGTTAAAATGTTTAGTGTTATAGTATATTTTTACATTTTCTGTGCATCCCCACTGTTTATTCTACTCTGCATTAATATTGCAAGTTAATTTGTTCTGGTTTAGGAACAGTAGCTGAAGTTGAGACAGCAGAAGTAGATGAAAGCATTATGGAGGAGGGGCAGCAGCAGGAGATGAGTGTGGACTCTACTGCTCCACAAGTGGATGGTGAAGTGTCCATAGAGCAACAGGCCCCTGTAGCTGAGGTTGCAGGTAATAACACAGATCAAAGCATGGTTTACCTATTACATTTACTGAATATGTGCTTAATGAAGAGCTATTGTCAAAAAAATAATGATCTTGATATTGTTAAAATACATGAAAGATTACGATTTAGATTTTTAGTTCTGTATAACTTTTTAGTTTTACATAACTGTTTTATTTATAAACAGACAGCACCATTTATTTAGGCTATTGTTTCTTTATATTCCATTTAAATTGAATTTTTTTATAGTAAGGTTCACTGTTTACATCCATCTTTTTATTAAACATTTCTTCATATTATTTTATTGTTATCTTTTTTTTTTTTTTTTTTGCTGTTACAATTTGTAATGCTTTTCACATAAGCGTTCTTTACAGGTTTCTGACAAACAAATGTTAAAAAATGCATTAAAACAATAATTCATTTAATCAAATTAATTCAATTGACCTCCCAGCTTGAGGTAGTAATGATTTATGGTGTTATTTGAAGAAATAATCTGTTATAAATACTGTGTTGTTTTATAGGTGCTGAAGAAGGAGTAATGGACTCCTGTAAGGAATCTATTGCTGATGGTGCTGTTAGTACAGAGGAAAAAGTTAAAGACACTCGGGAATCTCTGCCTGGCCCAGAAAGCTCTGCCTCCAATACTGCATTGGAAGCTGAACCTCATGTAGCTGTGACCCAGGCAGAAGGTCATGTACAGTCTCAGGAGGAAGCCAGTCAACAGGAGGGGAAGGAGTTGAGCTGTACTGTGGATGTTACTGTAATTGAGCCCCTTCCAGTTTCCTCATCCCCATCTCCTCAAATTCATCCTACGACTGTTCCAGAAGAGGCGGACACTGTTGCAATGGACACAGAGAAGGCAGAGCCTGAGGTGCAGAAAGAGGAGGCATCACACAGGACTCCTCCCCCTGCTCCTCAGGTGGACCAGCCCTTTGCCTCAGACACAGACGACAGATTGGGTCAGTCTGAGGAGGAGGAGGAGGAGGAGGAGGAGGATGAACTGTTGGAAGATTCCCTTTCTAAGGAAAACAGTCAAGCAGAAGGTGATCAGAAGCTTGATGCTGAGGCTGCAGATGCGGGTATGAAGTCAGAGCTGCTCCTCGACGAGACGTCCAACATGAGCCACGGTGACGAGAGCAGCAGTGGCTTCCTAGGCTCCCCAGCCGAGGCAGACTCTCAGATGCTCTCCACAGACCTCAGTGTAGTACCAGCTTGCAGGCTGCGCTCTGATTCCTTGCTCACGGAGACCGATGACTCCTTACCCTTTGACCCCCTCAAGTGTGACGGAGAGAAGCTAAAGCGGAGGGGATCTCCAGGGCGCTCCAGGGTAAAGCATGCATGTTTATCGAATTACAGTGCTGTTTCATATCTGTGTAAAAACAAAGACACAGGGATATGAATAATTTGAATGATTTGGCTTTCATTTTTAATGTATTAGGGAAGGGGCGGTGGCTTTCCAGGAAGGCGACGGCCGCGAGGTGGAGGCGGTGGAAGAGGACGAGGGCGATCGCGTCTCAAAGCCATGGCTTCTTGCATTGATGCATTCTTGGTAAGTTTTACACTTTTATCTCAGGAATGAAAAACATTTTTATTTGGTACTCTGTTTTGTCATTTTCCCTTTTCTAAAACCTATTTTTGGGTATCCTAGTAAAATATGGCACTGACAGTGCACCAGCTTGTCTCAAAGGGTTTTGGTAGTGCTCCACAGCTCAGTGCTGAGATCCTCTGCTCATGGCCATGCACTAGGCCAGGAGGGACATAAGAGTTAGCTGCTAATGCTAATGCTACTCCAGCCCCGGTGCTGGAGAAACTTGACTAAAACTCCTGTATAACTCTGCTCTTCAGCGGAGTGGCCTTACTGCTCCTCACAACCTGACTGGTTGAATTCATATTCATGAATTTATACATAAGACACACCGAATGACAGCTACTGATGATTTTTGGGAAAATTAGAGGATTTTTAAGTGCACCTAATAGTGCAAAAAATAAGGTGTATATTTGCCCAACCTGAAAAGTTGAGTTTATGTAGTGAATTACTTAAAATTATTTATTGCATTCATTATAATTACATTATCGACTTATCTTACAATAAATGGACATGACTTCAATAATGTTTGATAAGTTTGATAACGATAAGTATTGTTTGTGTTTATTTGTATGTTTGTTACAATATATAACAGTAAACAGTATTTTAGCCAGTCTTACAATGACAATGGTTTAATAAGTACAACGCAAGTACAATTCATTTTTCGAACTATATATTGCCAAAAGATTATTAATTAGACAGCATATTTGGAGTCTACATTACACATGCTTCTTTTAAACATAATAAACATTAACAAGTTGCTTTGTAAAATATACATTAGCATGCTATGTATTATGTGTGTATCTATTGTAATTTTGTCAGCATTTTAGAGTAAATCCTGGGTCTATGGTGTTTGAAATTGACCTCAAGGAAATGTGTAATAATAATAAAGATTTGCATGTCTAACCTAAATATGTTCGTCATTGTTAAAGCAAACCATGACCACAGACACTGGAATAAATAAAGAAGACGAGGAGGAGGAGGATGACACAATGCAGAATACAGTGGTGCTCTTCTCCAACACTGATAAATTTGTTTTGCTGCAGGTAAAAAAAAAAAACTTGTTTAATATAGTGTATAGTTCACTAGATTTTAATGCATTGTCTTTTAAAATGCTATGAATTTTTTCGTCTTCTTAGGATATGTGTGTAGTGTGTGGCAGCTTTGGGCGAGGTGTAGAGGGCCAGCTGTTGGCTTGTGCACAGTGTGCTCAATGTTATCATCCATACTGTGTAAACAGCAAGGTAAGCTCATCCAGTGGCTTTTGACTAAGTTTTTTTTTGAGAGAATAAACTATACCTTTGGTTGTTTTACATTATTTGTTTGTTTATTCCCTATAGATCACTAAGATGATGTTGAGGAAAGGCTGGCGTTGTCTTGAGTGTATCGTGTGTGAGGTTTGTGGGAAGGCATCGGATCCTTCCCGGTTGCTGCTGTGTGACGACTGTGACGTGAGCTATCACACCTACTGCTTGGACCCTCCCTTACACACTGTACCCAAGGGAGGCTGGAAGTGCAAATGGTATTTTACATCTTTCTTCATGGTTTTGTTTTCTTGAAAACCACTTGTGTAAAAGTCTTCTAATGTACCAGTGTGTGCTTTGGTAGAAGATAATAAGTGCTTACTAAATATATTAATAAAAACAGTATATTTAAGGCATTTTGTATTTGGTTGAAACGAACAAAAACATTAATATTGACAGTGCAAATATCAAATAGTGCACGTATGTGGAAACCATTCAACTATTACACCTTCAACAAGAGGAAACGTGTGTGAGTGCGTGCTTGAGAGTCTACACTGTTTCGACAGTTTGGAGGAAAATGAAGTGTGGATAAAAGTAGTGGATCGCTTGATTATATAGCTAACTGTCTGTCCGCTGTCCTAGTCTACCAGCCCCCAGCTCAGCTCACTGCCATTTAAGCTGCCTGAACAGTCCACTCACTCGTAGAAATATGATAAATCAGTGATCCGGATCTTTTCCATCCAATTCTGATAATTTGAAAATTATGTGATTTGACCCAATTTCTGGTCACATAATTGGGTCGGGGACATCTCTATATGGATTTTTATGATTCAAGAAACCTTGAAATAAATTCTGCACATTTTTGATATTCTACAGCAGCAGGGACCTAAAAATAAGTTAAGTAAAGCTTCGCTAGGTAAACAAAACTGTAATAAAAAAGAGTTTCTTTTAAAGTAAAACGAGCACTGGATGTAAATCTACAAAGATTTCTTTTTATTTTTATTTTAGCGTCTAACCTCTTCAGCAGTGCTAGCAGGGGTTAGGAGCAGGTTACAGGCTAATAATGCACCCCTCTGAATGGGGAAATAATATGAGTGGTTAGTGGGTAATGCTTATGCTGCTCCAGCAGTGCTAGCCAGGGTTATGAGCAGGCTACTGGTCAATAATACTCACCTCTGAACAGAGAAATAGCGTTTAGCTGCTAATGGTAATGCTACTGAAGCCACAGTGCTAGTGAACTAAACTAAAGCTCCTGTATAACGCTGTACTTCAACGGAGTGGTTTTACTGCTCCTTACAACCTGACTGGTAAAATTCATACACAAGACACAGCAGATTGCAAGGCGCACTAATGATTTTTGGAAAAATTAAAGGATTTTAAGTGAGCCTTATATTGTGAAAAATATGGTAATGTTACAAGATAAGATACAATAAGGTAAGGTAATCCTTTAATCTCACAATGGGGAAATTTGCAAGCAAGCAACTTTTAAATCAATAGTGTGAACCCTGCTTTAGTCTTTTTATTTCAGTGTGGTAACAAGGACTGTGTGTCTCCTGTAGGTGTGTGTGCTGCATGCACTGTGGGGCCAGCTCGCCAGGGTTTCACTGCGAGTGGCAAAATAACTACAATCACTGCGGCCCCTGTGCCAGTCTGGTCACGTGCCCCGTGTGTCGGGAGAACTTCATGGAAGAAGAGTTGCTTCTGCAGTGCCAGCACTGTGACAGGTGAGTTCTGTATGACTGAATGACAGCTGGCATTATTGTATTTGCACTGTGCTTTCATGGATTATACTATTTGATCACATTTATGGTAGGCAGCAGAACCAGGGAACTTTTGTGCATTGGTAATATTGGGTTGTTTGCTCTGCTGCAGATGGGTCCATGCTGTATGTGAAAGTCTCTATACTGAAGACGAGGTTGAACAAGCGTCTGATGAAGGTTTTGCCTGTACGGCTTGCACTCCATTTGTTCCCAAACCTGTTGGTGAGTGTCTGTGTTTTAATGTAGTATGTACAGTAGGTCTTTTACAAGTTTACTGCTCCTTATTTATATGCTATTATTGTCGTACTTATGCCCGTCCTGAAAACGTATTTGTTGTGTTAGGAATAATTGAAATTAACAGATTTATATCACTTGGTATAGTGATCATATAATAGCATAAAAATGCAGTTGCACTCTTTAAAAGAGCAGTAAAAGTTATTAAGGTTATTTAGACATGGGATTGTCTTGGACATTTTATATAAATGTAATAAGAATATATATAAGGATATAAAAGTCCTGAAACCAAAAAAAGTCACTATCAGCTCATTTATGTAAAAACAAAATTGTGGTAAATAATAAGGTCATGTGTAATATCATAATAATGTAATTATTGTTAAAGACCTTATAATAACATATGTATAAAGTCTTGAAAATGACTAATATATATATATTTTTTCAGCAGCAATATGTCTATCGCTTGCGCAACATACCTTGTAGTAGACCTATTTGTTCAATTGTTTCTCATTGTATTTTGTTAATTGATGTTTACATTTCTTTGCTTATTGCAGTGGAAACTCCAATGATGTCAATCTTCAAGATAAAAGAGCCTGGTACATTTTATTTATTGTAAACTATCCATAAAATGTAATTTACCTTAAATTAGAAAGCCATCGATTATTCGCTATTAACTAACATAATAATCTTTGTTCTCCAGAGCCACAGTTCTACAGATTAGAAGGTGTCTGGCTGACTGAGACAGGCATGTCTTTACTTCGAAGCATCTCTATGTCTCCACTGCATAAGCGGAGACAGCGGCGCTCCCGATTGGGAATGCTTTGCATTGAAGGAAACCCTGATGGTCTGGAGCTTAAAGAAGGCGAAGTTGAAGGAGAAGAAGGGAAAGGTCAGTGATTTGAGATTGGTAAACCTTCATTACCAGATATACTTCAGTTGTCTGCAAACTCATAAAAGAAAGGCACCATCTAGCCACCCAGATAGATCAGGGGTCCAGTAGCTGATGGCAAGCTGCTGATCATAGTGGCAGCACCATTTCTAGCGATACAGTGACACTGATTGGCATGGTGATGGCGATGGTGATACAGACACAGCAGTGCTGCTGGAGTTTTTAAACACCTCAGTGTCCCTGTTGGACTGGGAGTAGTCTGCGAGCAGCATCCTGTGCCCTCTGATAGACTAGACGATGACTCACAAATTGTGTTGCAACAGATGGTCATATTTCTCTGCCTTTATATCTACATAGTGAACCAGCTAGCTTGGTAGGTGTGGGAGTGAGGGACAGTGAGCGGAGACAGTGTTTAAAAACTCCAGCAGCACTGCCGTCTGATTTACTTTTACCATTATAAGACACACTAACGCCTCATACACCACCACCATGCCAGTCAGTGTCACTGCAGTGCTGAGAACGACCCACCTATTAAATAATTCCTGGTGTATGTATGTATGTATGTGTGTGTGGATTGATTGTCTGACATACGTACATACAAAAAGGAAGAAAGGATTTAAACATATGTAAGATCACTTGAAATGCTAATAAATCTGTTGTTTTATGTCTTCAGGTTCTGAGTCAATGGATTGTGACTCTAAACTGGAAGGTCCTGGAAGCCCAGACCGAGAAGGAGGTGTAGACAAAGACCATGGGGCAGATGGAGCTGCAGAGGGCATGGGTGACTGTGATGCTCTTAAAGGTGGAGCAGAGGAGATGGATGATGGAAAGAAAAGAAAGAGAAAACCGTACAGGCCTGGTACGTTGGGTTACAATATTTAATTTAATTAATGCACACACAAATGGCAAAAGATAACCCTTAATTTGTTCCATTTTAGGAATTGGAGGGTTCATGGTCCGGCAGAGAAAATGCCACACCCGGATCAGGAAGAGTTTAAACCTGCCTGGTTCTAGTGAAGGCGTGTCTGAAGGACAAACAACAGAAACGAAATTTGAGGAATGTAAGTGAAAAACAGAGCTTGGCTTTTAAGAGTGGAAGATCAAAAGTGTAGTTAAACAAGAGTTACCTTATCTTTTGCATATGTTTTCCTCCCATTTAGGCCCTCATCCTGACATGGATCTCCCTGATTTGAAGGCAGCAGAGGGAGACGGTGAACAAGCAAAAAAGCGCCGAGGGAGAAAGAAAAGCAAGCTGGAGGACATGTTTCCTGCATACCTACAGGAAGCGTTCTTTGGAAAGACATTGCTTGACTTGAGTAAAAGGGCTGTTCTTGCCCCGGCGAGACTTCCTCAGGGCCCTCCAAGACCCCTATTAACTGCTCCTGGGACTAGATCTGCAGCTCCAGAGTCTGGTATATGCTTTAAATATGTTTTGCATGAATAATAACAAAAAATAATAAAAAAAATATGAGTGTTAAAGTAATATATTAAAATATGTACATTGCCTAACCTTTGTCCTTCTCATGCATCCTGTTGTAGAGGGTGGAGACCGAGCATCTGGAATCTCTCAGCAGTTTAAGCAAGAGGCTGATTGCTCAAAGCCACAAGGAGATATAAAAAGTAAGCTTTTAAAATTAGATTAGATTTTAAAAACTTTACTTTTCTTTTAGGGATTGTAAGCTGAAAATTCATAACAATTCTTTTGTTATGATTTCAGTGCTCCCTGGAGCAGTTGAGCAGCCCTCTGTCGAAGATCAGGGTCAAGGTGACGCCTCGGGCTCTGACATACAGAAGAAAGAAGGTAAATGCTTACTTGTAACATCTTTTATAAGTTTTCATTAAACTGTAACTTATTTTTTTTATTAAATAATGTGATTTCTTTTCCAGGTCTTCCACAGGTGACAGAAAATCAGGACTCTGAGCAGTTTTTCCGGAAGGTTCTTGGACCTACAGAGGGTAGTTCTCTAGGTGGAACAGTTCAGGGTAGGCCTGTTCAGGAAGCAGACTCAAACAGAAAAAGCCTTCCAGGTATGATCATTCTCTTTTCACACATGCTGACTTTAATTTAACACATATACAAGTTTAACCTGACCATGCTTTGATTGTTGTTTAACAGGTACATCCTTGCCTGGCTCATTGCCCTCCGCTAATATGATGGATTCCTTTCCAGGACTTTCTCAGTCCCCGTTTTTTGACCTGCGGTAGGTTTTGTGAAAATGCAAACCCTTCATGAGAGTTCTTAATTTGTAATATTTTGTAATATATTGTAATATATATTTTTTGCTATTTTATTAGTGACAGAGCTGGGCTGTTCAGTCCAGACCAGGATGATGAAAGTCCTTGGGCAACTCCATCTACTCCCGCTACACCCTCCACTCCCCCAACTCCTACTGAACAGGAAGGTGATGGTCTCTCGTACAATCAGCGGAGTCTGCAGCGGTGGGAGAAAGATGAGGAGCTGGGAAACCTGTCAACAATTTCACCTGTGCTATATGCTAACATTAATTTCCCTAACCTCAAGCAAGACTACCCAGGTTAGTAAGATCCAGCTCATCCCAAATCACAATCTCAGTTCATCAGGTTTAGATCAGGTGATTGTGGAGGCACGTCTGTCGCTTAAATGTCTTTAATATTAATCTACAATGTGGAAAATAAATAAACAAAGAAATATAAAAACATTGAACAAGGAGGTGTGTCAAAACTTGTATATAAATTGCATTAAAATTTATATTGTAACCATTTATTTATTTATTTATTTATTTGACAGATTGGGCCAGTCGCTGCAAGCAGATCATGAAAATCTGGAGAAAAGTGTCTGCTGCTGATAAGGTTCCCTTCCTGGTAAGAGCTGGACATGCCATGTTCACTCATTGCTAAACAAATTAAATGAATATTAATACTCATCTGATTTATGTTCTTGTATTTCTTTCTTCCAGCAAAAGGCCAAAGATAACAGGGCAGCTCAGAGGATCAGCAAGGCACAAAAGGTAATGTGTAATGTATATCTGTGAATATCCTTCATGTATATGTATAAAATGTGTTCAGATTATTAATTAATTGTTGTAAATTATCTTCTTCTCTACAGCAAGCAGAGAGTCAGGTGTTGAGGCCGGTTAAAACTGAGCCAGTTCGGGTAAAAGGAGAACGCCCCAGTTTGCACCTTCAAATTCCCCCACCCTCTGGATCTCTTTCCACACCCTCTCAGCCTAGTTCTGCTGAAAGCCCCTTTCCCTTTACCCCAGAAACGGCATCTTCAACCTTTTTCCCAGATGGACCTGGGAAGGTTTCAGGCTCAGCAAATGTTCAGACTGACCCCTTTTCCAAGCTTCCACCTCAGTCTCCACAAGCTCAGTCTCAGCCATCCACTCCGTACTCTCAGCCTTCTTCCAGCCCCCTGCAGGTCTCCTCAGGTTACCCCTTACCTGGCCCACAGGGGCCTCCTCAGGGACGGCCAGCCAGTCTTGGCTCCCTTGATATGCAGACAGGGACACCTCGTAAGGCTCAGCATGTAGATCCCTTCTTCAAACAGCACGTCCTTCCATCCCAACCCCAGCAGACTTCTCAGGATTCTGCCAGCCTACCTGAGAGTCCTCGGCCCAGAGGTAGTGGGACGGGAGACTCCCCTATGTTCTCCCCACACCACATGACCCACCATGGAGACCCATTTCGTGGCCAGCAGGGGATTGTTCGACAAGAGTGTGCTTCATCTCCATCTCACTCTGCTGCAGCGTCTTCACCAGCTGGAATGGGGCAAAACAGAACAGATATGAGCGCCCAGTCTCCGCGTGCCTCAGTTGGCCGACTTGAGCTTGGCACTGGTTCTCCTGCAGGGATGCTGGACTCTGGAGATGGTTTGTTCAAAGCTCCTATGACCCCACGCATGCATCAAGGCGATACTATTCCACATCCTGCTGGTGCCTCGCCCAGTCATCTTCCTGAGAACTATCGCCAATCTCCCTCTTCGTTTTCTGATCCCTGTGGCCAGGCTCCTCTCACGCCACGGCCGCAGTCGGCAGACAGTTCCTCACCTTTGCCACAGAGACTGCCTCTACCCCAGCAAGAATGTTATTCAAAAGTGGCCACAAGCCCTCAGTCACAAGGCAGTTCTCAGTCCCCTCTCACACCAGGAGCCCTCTCAAACGATGGACACTCTGTGCAGTCACCAGCTACCCCACGCTTTCAGTCCCCAGATCCTTATTCCCGACCACCCTCACGGCCTCAGTCGAGAGACCCTTTTACCTCACAGCACAAACCTTCTCGCCCCGCCTCTGCGGCACCAGAGGTTTCCTTTAGAGGCTCACCTCACCATAGCCAGCAGCCTCCTTGTTCACCCTCTCTAGGAGATCCACTCACTGGAAAACCACCGGGACCTCCTGCTTTTAGCCGTAGCCCCAGCATGGGTGCCCTTCAAATTGGCCAGCAACAGGCAATGGTCCAGCATCAAATGGTAACTCCTCAACAAGCTCAGGTTCAACTCCAGCAAACACCCTCCCAGCCACAAACCATGGCTGCAGATTTAAATTCTAGACTAGCTTTACCACCTGTGAATCAAGACACAAGTGCTTCTGCAAGACCACCAGAGGCACCACATCTACCAGGCATGCAGAGTGCTCAAGAACTGCCGGACCTCTCTGCTGGGCAGGATCCATCTCTCATTGGCCTTAGCCCATCGGAGCTTGAAAAGCACAGACAGGTATAGGAAGAAGTTTCATAGTGTTGCTTGTATATATTTCATTATTTTAAAATGTTGTGCATTGTGGATTAATACTAAAAACAAATTGAAATATTTAGTAAATAGAAGAATTGTTAAACAAACCAGCACGTCTTGGCTGGATTTTCTCAGTCAGGTTTATGAGGTAGAGTCGCCTGGAATTCAGGCCTTCAGTTAACAGCTGTGCCTTTTCAAGAGTTCATTACTTGAATTTTTTGCATTCTTGTTGTGTCATCAGTTGTGTTGTGATGCAGTTGGTATCACATATATAGTTGTATAACTAGATCCGTGTATCACACATACAGATATAGTTGGTATACAGTGAATAGCCCTATTTGATAATGTTTGAAACCATATAGTGGAAAGAAATACTCAACTAAGTAAAGAAAAAATTAGGAAATGAAGGTGAGTCAATCTGAAAAATTTCAAGAACTTTAAAAGTATTGTCAAGTGCAGTTGCAAAGACCAGCAGAAACGTTATGATGAAATCAGGACCGCCTCAAAAAAGACTAAGTTTTAACTCTGTTGCACAGATTAAAATATTAGCCTCAAAAAGTTACCAGCCTCAGAAACTGAAAGTTAACATAAAAAGGCCACCCAAATGCACCTAAATTCAAAGTTTCCTACATTTTGGTTTGTTTAACTCTGTGTCTGTTTTTATATATATTCAAGTTAGATCCTAAGTACATCATTTTGTTTCTCTTTTTTAATGCAGAGACAAAGACTTCGAGAATTTTTAATCAGACAGAAAATGCAGAGGAATTCACTTCGTCAGGAGAAAGAGGCCACTGCAGCCAGTAATAATGCTCCAAACTGGCAAGAAGGAGATGTGTCCGTCTACCATCCGGACAAAACCCAGCGAGCACCACCTCCTTACCCACAGGTATGTTTTAAATAGTCCACGAAGAGAAAGGTGGTTACAAATGACAATTGTATTTTTACTTTTCTGTTGTTGTACTGTGATGCAGATCTAGTAGATGTGTACTAATTGTCCTGTCATCATGTCACACAGGATAGAGCAGCCATTGCTCAGGTGCCCATGACTGGCAAGCTTCCTATGCCTATGGGAGTCGTTGATGACAAAATGTGTCGGCCACCTCCCCCAGGAACACCTGGCATTATGGATCCTAATGTAGTAAGGTAAGTGTAGTTAGTGTTATTTTATTTTGTGCACCTGCATATGCATATATTTAATGATTATTAAAGCACATTTGTGAATAATATTTATATTTTGTCCTCATAGGCAAGCTGGCCCTGCTATTCCTCAGGGGATGTATCGTCCACCTTTTCATCCACAGTGGCAAGGTCAGCCAGCTGGTCCACGAAGGTTTCCCCAGCCATCCATGTTGGAAATTGGTCCCAGGCACCACATTAATGCACCTATAAACCACCCTCTCGCTATGCCGGGAGTGCAAGGCATGCCTAATCCCCTTGTAGTGGCTCAGGGTGCTGTAACAGACACAATGCAAACCGGTGTGTCTGGACCTCCACCACAGTTCATAGAATTGAAGCATAATGCCAGGCCACTAGCACCTCAGTTTTTGCCAAGGGTACCTCAACACCGCCAACGTCTTTTTGTACCACAGCAGGAAGTGGCTGCTCAATTTGTGCCACCTTCACAGGCAGAAGTTGGGCAAGATCCCAGACTTGGTTTACCACAACCAGGTCTAGGCATATTAATGCCTCAGCAAAGTAGTATTCCACAACCGCAGTCTCAACTGCAACCCCAGCAGATACCAACTCAAACGCCATCAAACACACAAAACTCCTCCCATGCAACCACTCAGCAGCAGGCTCCTCGGGCCAATACTGTAGGAGGGCAGCAGCCTGCAGAAGTAAGCGTTGACTTACCGGAACCTGACCTTGGGGACCCCTTTGCTGCCAAAGACTTGGGAGATGCAGGAGCGGAAGCTGGAGTAGAGGATGAAGATGACCTTGCACTTGACTTGGATACTGATAAAGGGGTTGATGACTTGGGAAACCTTGACAACCTTGAAACAAACGACCCCCATTTGGACGATCTGCTTAATAGTGATGAATTTGACTTGCTTGCCTACACAGACCCTGAACTGGATCAGGGTGACCCTAAGGATGCTTTTTCAGACCAGTTGCGACTTGTTGAAGCAGAAGGTGAAGGATCAGGACCCTCTGTTTCCACAGATGTTAAGGTGGAAGAGAAACCTAAAGTTAGTGTAATTGCCAAGGACTCCCTTACAGCTTCCACAAAGCCACCTTCAAAAACCGAAGGCACAACATCTTCCAGTGGTTCCTGTCCTCCCAAGACAGAGGCTTCAGAAACAAGTGGACTCGCTACTGTAAAACTAGAGAAGGGCTTGGTTGAGCAACAGCAGCCAGCACAGACTGTGATAAAAGATGAGATGCGAGAAGCTGTCTCCCTGCTTCTTAGTGGAACACCATCCAAAACCTCAGCTCAGACAGAGAATTCATCTGCGTCCTTGAACACTGTCCGTTTAGGAGGCGTGCCATTTCCTCTTCCCTCTCAGGCTGATCCTCTCTCTTTTCCACAACCTACAACACATCCAGACCTGGGTGAGGATTCCCTCTGTCTGCCAGATGGCGGAGGCCAGCACTCACCAGCAGTTGATCTTGACAAGGTGGAGAGCTCCTTGGAGGCAAGTGAACTGCCCTTATTGATTCAGGATCTTCTAGAACATGAAAAGAAAGAGCTCCAGAAACAGCAGCAGCAACAGCAGTTGAGTGCACTGCAGGGAGGCTGTGGTAGCCATCTGCTTAACCTGCAGAATCAGCAGCCTCCTCCTGGTGGGCCAAACCAGGTTTTGCTACCCCATCATCGTCCACCTCAGGGTCTTGTGGGTCAGCCTGGAATGGTGCCGAGGCCACCTCACATAATGTCACAACAGCAGAGGTTAATTGGTGCGCCAATGCCTCCACCTCCGCATGTAGCAATGGGACAGCCACAAGCTATGATGCGAGGTGGACAGCCAGGCAGCGTTCACCCTGGTCTCAATCCACAGCAGCAAGCAGCACCACCTCAGCACATTGCAAAACAGCAACTAGGAACAACACTTCCTAGCAACTTTTTTCCAGATAAAGGTATGTCTTGATGTGAAGTGCATCTTGCACTTTATGCTAAATGTGTTATGTTAAATATCGTCTTCTGCATCTTCACATGTTGCCATATTTCTCCCAGATCTGGATAAGTTCATGGCTGATGATATCATGGATCCTATTGCCAAGGCAAAAATGGTGGCTCTAAAAGGCATAAAAAGGGTGTTGACCCAAGACCCCATGGGTGTTCCTCCTGGAATTAACAGGTACATTTTGTTCACTGTTTGAGACTATGTTGCAATGTTCAGACACATCACATCACTGTAAGAGTTTCTCTTTCATTTTATTTCAGGCAACAAGTATCCCTTTTGGCTCAGAGGTTGGCCTCAGCCCCAGGAAGTTCAGACTCTCAGGCTCACCTTGGACCTGGGTCATCTAAGGTCAGTAGTTTTCCTTTTCATTCAGTGTCAATGTCCAATACTCTGGTTGAAACAATTATTAAAAATATTGCAACATTGTGTTTTTTCTTGCTTGTCAGGATGGGGAGGGTGGTGAACAGGCTCAGACACGACCTAATCCTCCTCAGTTTGTCCAAGGCATCATCAGTATGTATTTCTGTGGCTGTCATTGTATACATCATTCATTTTTCAAGAATTCCCCCCCGGGGATCAATAAAGTATCTATCTATCTACCTATCTAATTTATTCATTAGTATTTGTCTCTTTTGTAACTATATCTTTCATTCCCTTTGTGTACTAGATGATGCAGAGCAACACCAATATGAAGAATGGCTAGTGCACACCCAGCAGTTGCTACAGATGCAGCTGAAGTTCCTTGAGGACCAGATAGGAGCGCACCGTAAATCTCGCAAAGCGTTGTGCGCTAAGCAACGTACTGCTAAGAAAGCAGGGCGTGAATTTGCGGAAGCAGATGCTGAAAAGCTCAAACTGGTCACAGAAGAACAAAGCAAGATCCAGAAACAGTTAGATCAGGTAAGTAAATATGCTTTATTATATCAACAAATGCTGATTTCAGAGGCAGGTTCCAAGACAAAGCATTTGAATGGAGTTATTCCACTGAAAGGAAAAAAATATATAGTCTGCAACTAGACCTAATCACTGTCCAGGAAACTGACCCCTAATATCTATCTATCAGATAAAGTTCTTTCAGTTAATTGTTTTCTATTTTATATTCTTTAGGTACGTAAGCAGCAAAAGGAGCACACAAATCTGATTGCTGAATATAAAAGTAAGCAGCAGCAGCATCAGCAAGGGTCTTCAACGTTGGCACCTGGAACTTCCAATCCAGGGCCACACATGCTTTCTAAGATACCTGGACAGATGATGATGGGCCAACAAGGTGGGCCAGTGATTGGGCCAGGGACTGGGCCAGGGACCCCTGTACCTGGAGGCATTCCTCCAGGTGGTATGCCTGTTAGAATGCCTCAAGTGCATCAGTTTCCTGGAGCCCAGCCTCCTCATCCTGGGGCACTTGGTGCTGTACCACCTGGTGCACCGGCTGGATTCTTCCCACAACGTCCTGGGGCACCAGACCCAAGACTCCTTCAAGAACGACAGTTACAGCAGAGGATGCAAATGGTTCAGAAACTGCAGCAGCAGCAGTTTATGATGGGTCAGCAGCCCATGCCAGGTCAGAACCAGCAACCCGGTGTCATGAGTCAGCCAGCTGTACCAATGAGTGGTCAACCACCTCAACCTTTGATGAACAATGCATTGATGGGCCAGCAGCAGCCAAACCTACAACCTGGGTTAATACCCAACCAGCCACATCAACAGGGCATGATGCAGGTTGCACAGGGCATGATGGGGAATCATTCAGTTGGACAGGCACAGCCAAATCTCATGGCTCAGCCAATGGCTCAGAATCAGAATATGATACCAGGCCAGCAAGGCATGCCGGGAAATCAACCTGTGCAGCAGCTTCAGAGACCTCAGGGTCTGTTGGGTCAACAGGTGCCTGCTGGACCACACATTATTAGAGGCCCACAACCCCAACTTACTCCTCAGCAGCAGAGCATTTTGGCACAGCGTATGCTTCTTTCGCAGCAACAGCAAAATGCAGCAAAGAACCTCGCTCAGCTTCAACAGCAGCAAGTGGCACAACAGAGACAACTGCCACAAGTATGTCCTCCAGAGCAAAGGGCCCTGGGTGCTTCACCTTCAGGCAGTATTCAAGGAAGTGTTGAGAATTTGCAACAAGTGGTTCCAGGTCACTCCCAGGATGTCCAGAACCCTGTTCCTAAAGATGGAGGAATCCTCAGTCCTAAAACCCCACCCCAGCAAGGTGGTGGACCTTCAACTCCAATCCAGATGCAACAGCAAGGTCCAAGTGGAGAACTGCAGGGAGCAGTTGGGCAGCAACAACCATCAATTGGCTATCTGGCTCAACAACAAGCAATACAGCAGCAGCAGCAACCAGGACAAAATCATGGCCCAACCCAGCAACATGGCTTTATAAACAATCAACAGGCAGGATTACAACCTCAAGTGCAACAGCAACAACAAATGCAGCTTGCTCTTCAGAGGCAGAACTCCATTAATACAGATCACGTGAAACAGGAAGGTCAGCAAATGTGTTACGTGGCTCAACAACAACAGCAGCAGCAGCAACAACAACCAATCGGTCAGAATGTTGGTCAAGAGTTGCAGGGCATGCTAACACCACAGACTGGCCCAAACCCACCTTTAATGCCTGGAAATCCAAATCAGCAACAAGAACTACTGGCCCAGCAGCAGAAGCAAGCTATGCTTGAGCAGATGACCAGAGGTCAGCAGGTAATGATGAATCCAAGGCCGGGTGTTCCACCTGGGCAAATACGAGCTCCTATCAACATTCAGGCAATCATTGCACAAAATCCTCAGCTTCGGCATTTGACTCCTAATCAGCAGATCCAGCATATTCAGGCAATGATTGCTCAGAGACAGGCTCAGCAGGCTCAACAGCAAAGCCAGATGTTGAGATTGCAAGGGCAAGCACAGGCCCAAATGCGTCCTATGGGTCCACAAGGTCAACCTGTTGGCCCAAGAATGCCAGGGCTTGAGGCACAGCAGCAACACCCCTATGCTTTTGCTGGTAAGCAAGGTCCAGTTGGATCTCCACAGCAACAGGGTGTAACAAACCAGTCCTCTATCATGGCGCCGCAATATCATCAAGATGGTGGATCGTTGCAACAACACCAAACCCCACCAGGTGCATCACCTCAGTATCCCAGTAATACCCACCCACAGCAGCAGATGATACAGCAGCAGCAAATGATGAGGGGACAGGTGCCTTTAACACGACCAATGATGGGTCAGGTTCGTCCAACACCACTTGGGCACATGACTAGGCCAATGTCTCCTCGTCAGCTTATGAGTCAGGGTTCACCAGGCAGCCCCCTGTCGAGTCAGCAAAGACAGTTGATGGGAATGCGTCAGACTCCTCCAGGCCAGCAGCAGCAGCCTCACGGTGTGACCGCACTTAGCCCATTTCAGGCCTCTCCCTCTCATGTTGGTTCTCCTGCAGGCTCTGTTCACGAAGCAGGATCAAGTCCAGCATCTTTCAATAAGCGGGATTCAGTCACTCCTTCAACCCACTTGTCACCTGGGAAAAGTAACGTTGGGAAAAACAGTCCTTTCAGTGGCGGTGGACCATCAGCAGCCTCACCCCTAAAATCTCCAACAGTTAAGACTCCACAAGATATATCAGGTCTAAAGTCAGAACCTCATGGCCTGGGTGTTGAAACACCACACGTTTCTGTTCCGCGAAATGGCCCTTCTCCCAAGTCAGCACAGCACCTGATGTCACCATCCACCTCTTTATCAGCAAGTGATGTTTCACGTTCAACACCAACAAGTGGTGAAGCAGGTCTATGCAAAATCACTCTACAAAACATCAAACAGGAACCTCGAGAAGTTCAGTGTGATTCGGGAGATGGAGAAGAGGTGCTGTCAGCTCCTATTAAGAGAGAGATCACTGGTGAGGCAGTTGGTACCAGTAATGCCAGTGGTTTGGACAACTCTGGAAATCCACCAGGAGATTCTGCAGCTCTGACTCCCAGAACAGAGACTGGCCAGCAGCTTTTACAGAAGCTACTTCGAACGAAGAACCTTCAGTTGGCATCCCAGAGGCCGTCTGATGGCATCCACAATGAAATAAATGGTCATATAAACAGCAAGTTGGCCATGTTGGAGCAGAAGCTTCAAGGGACGCCACGCAACATGGAGGTAAATACTTATTTCTAAAACTTATTTCTCATTTTTCCTCACTAAAAAGCAGTAAAATATAGCATTTTAAAATTGAGTTCATCTTTTATTTTAGGATCTCCAGTCAATAACGAAGAGAGCGCCTGTAGCAAAGGCCAAGCGAACTCCAAAAGCTGGAGAACGTGGGCCAAACTCGAGGAAGAAGACTAAAAAAGACGAGGTTGGAAAAACTGAAGCAATAATGAAGCAACTTAAACAAGTAAGAACTGTTTCCTGTATTTTTTACACAAATATTCACACCGGCTCAAACAAATCTCTTCTAGGAGGGGAAACTAATCAAATCTAATTGAAATTGCAGTAGTAATAACACCCATAGTTTCTTATTTTCATCAGAGGTCATTAATTTCTGTTTTGTTTTCAACAGCAGGGTCTGTCTCTTCTTCCATTGATGGAGCCTTCTATAACTGCTAGCCTGGATTTGTTTGCACCTTTTGGTAGCAGCCCTGCTAACGGCAAGACTCAGTTGAAGGGCTCTTTTGGAAATGCTGTAATAGACAATATTCCAGACTACTATTCTCAACTCCTCACTAAGGTTTGTGTTTTTTGTTGTTGCTTTTAAATAATGTGTAGTGGTATTTGCTCATATGAAAACTTTGTCTTGGTAACCGCATTTGATTTTGTACATTAAAACTGTATGTTGGATATATGTCTAGATTAATCCTTGAACCGTGATTATTTAAAACAAAAAGATGCTTTTCTCTCTAATCAGAATAACCTCAGCAATCCCCCAACACCACCTTCATCCCTTCCCCCGACTCCGCCCCCTTCGGTGCAGCACAAGCTTTTGAATGGAGTGACTGGTGTAGAGGAACTAGCAGAAGGCCAGAAAGAGAGAGAAACTTCAGAAGATACCATGGGTAACAGTATTAATACTTTAAAATCAGTGTTTAAACACTATAGCTGAGCTAAATTGTGTGTTAAATGGCTATATACTATATTCACAGACTCTGTTCCAGAGGAGGTGAAGAGTGTGGACATACTAGCAGCTCTCCCCACTCCTCCACATAATCAGAACGAAGATGTGAGGTATGCTGCAGAGTATAGAAAATCCCCTCCAAGATCTACCAATAAAACTGCGTCTATAATTAACACAAAGTAAACTATTTAACTGTTGATTTTTTTTTTTTTTTTAAGGATGGAAAGTGATGATGACAGTGATGCTCCAGACAGCATTGTGCCTGCATCATCACCTGAGAGTCACGTGGGAGATGATTCATCACGTTTCCCTCATCTGCTGGAACCCAAAGAAGAGGAGGAAGAAAGGGCCATTTCCCCTGTTATTCCCATCATCCCTCGTTCTGCTATCCCCAGTATGTTTTCTTCTCTCTCTCTGGTGTTACTGTTCCCAGAAATTGACTTTCTATCCTGTCAACATTTAATAAACTCTTCTCATCTGCTCTCTCTCTCTCTCTCTCTCTCTCTCTCTCTCAAATGTACAGCTTTTCCAGAGACTAAACCTTTCGAGGCAGTAGAGGGAAAAGCAGGCTCCTCTTTGAGTCCCTGGGACAAAGCCAAGAGCAATGAAGTGTCTGTTACTTTCACCCTCTCGACAGCTGCTGCCAAGGTATTTAAACTTCTAACTGCCTGAATCCACTTAAAACCTCCATTAACTTCTTGCGTTCACTGAACCATAATCATTCTCCCAACAGAATCTGAACTCTGTGATGGTGGCAGTTGCCCAACTACTGCACATGAGAATGCCAGGGTCCTATGAGGTGGCTTTCCCCCAAAGTCCTGGTAGAGCAGGTGGTGTTGGCCCTGGGAAAGCACCTGAATCCACCAACTCGGGTAAGTGCTGTTTATTAAATTGCATGTGAATGTTTATTTAAAGGAGAAATCCTGTGTAAAATTGAGTTGGGGTGAAGTGAAACATAAGTACAAACCTTTGTCATACAGCACTTTTAGCTGATGCTCCCAACAGGCTTACAATGCTAGCTAGAAAGGCATAGCGTTGCCCATGTAAGGAATTAGCTATTTTTTACACCATTAACAAGCTCAAAGTAGCTCCAAACTTCATTGGTAGAGTTCTGAGGGCCCTGACATTTAAAATAAGGCGAGACTGAGAACTTTAAAAGTGCGCAGGGAGTTTATTAAAAAACGCTGTTTATATACACACACAGTATCTTGAGGTAGTTCTCCAGATTGCAAAAAATAATTCAATGTCATTGTAATGTCAATGTAATTTAAATGTCAGGGTCCTTAGAATTCTAACCAATAAAGTGTGGAGCTACTTTAAGCTTGTTATAGGTGTAAAAATAGCCATGCAAAGAACTGTCTGTTCAAATTTGCTCTCATTTTATATTTACAATTCACATACGGAATCATGATTTTCTAAACTGTGGCATGAATCAATATGGGAATTGCAGGCTACTGAATTTAGGGGGAGAAATATTTATATGGGATTAAATGTACAATGCTGAGTGATTTTAAAACTACATTGACAGTCCAATGACTATCTGAACTACTTTTGCTTATAAACAGCTGTAAGAAGTGGGTTGCTAAATATTTATCATAATATAACAGGGTTATATGTATTTGTATTACTTAAAACTGGATAAAAAATGTTCATCTTTGTAGCTCTATTCATGAATCGAATACATTTCCTTATTTTTTTAATGCAGGAGATGTATGTGTAAAGACTGATCAGTCAGCAAGCCAAGATGAAGAATGGCTGAGGCAGTTTGATGTCACCTTACCTGGATGTACTTTGAAGAAGCAGGTTGATATTTTGTCACTCATAAAACAGGTTGGTTTTCCTCTTTTGTCCAATTTTCATATGAATCTATGAGAGAGGGTAGTTTTCCTCTAATTATAACTTTAATTGTCCTTTTTTTTTTACTTAATTTTTTCTTTATTTGTTTCTCACTAGGAATACCCAGAGCATGAGGAACGACCCTCTCAGCACTGTTACATGACCAACGTGTCAGACCTAGACGTGCGCCATCTTCCCGTCATTCCTGTCGAGGTTTCACCACCTCCTTCACCTTCACCTCCTCCACCACCACCTGCTGATGTTGAGCCTGAACCTGTCATTCAGACTGACGCTGTTCCTCAGCCAGAGCCTGAATCTGAGCCTCCTGCTCAACCTAAATCTCCTTCCCAAGTCACTTCGAGCTCTTGCGCTTTTGTTAAGACCGAGCCTTCGGGTGAGATTCCTTTGAATACGTCACTGAACCCTCCAATTAAGACTGAACCTGAGGAACAGGCTCTATTACCTCCTCCATCTGCACCATCTGAGGAAGAAGCTCTTGCTGCTTCTGCTGCCCCTGCTGATGCTGCCTCTGCTGATACTGATACTGGTGCTGCTGATGACACCGCCACCACCACCACCGACGCCACCACCTCTATGCCTCAGGATTCCACCATCACAATAGACATCTGTGCTAAGCCTATCAAACAGAGAAGCAGGGCCTTCGCGGAAGATGAAGAGATACGTCCAAAAATAAAGAAATGGAAAGGTGTGCGCTGGAAACGTCTTCATCTGGTCATCACCATCCGCAAAGGCAGTTCCAAGAAGGAAAACAGCCGGGAGGTGTCTGAACTCATGGAGCGCCTGAGAATCACACTTAGACCAGACAAGTTGCCAAGGGACAAGCGCAAGTGCTGCTTCTGTCACGAAGAGGGCGACGGTGCCACAGACGGTCCAGCTCGTCTTCTTAACATTGATGTAGACCTGTGGGTGCATCTCAACTGTGCCTTGTGGTCTACTGAGGTCTACGAGACTCAGGGTGGTGCACTCATCAATGTGGAAGTGGCTCTTCGGCGTGGCCTGCGCACACGCTGCGCTTGCTGCCAGAAGACCGGTGCCACCAACAGCTGCAACCGCCTGCGCTGCCCCAACGTCTACCACTTTGCTTGCGCCATCCGAGCACGCTGCATGTTCTTCAAAGACAAAACCATGCTCTGCACCCAGCACAAGCTAAAAGGCCCCAGCGAAGAGGAGCTCAGCAGCTTCGCAGTCTTCCGCCGAGTTTACATCGAGCGAGACGAGGTGAAGCAGATTGCCAGCATCTTGCAGCGCGGTGACCGCATCCACCTGTTCCGGGTTGGTGGGCTCATCTTTCATGCTGTGGGTCAACTCCTGCCCTCTCAGATGGCTGCCTTTCACTCGCCCACTGCCATCTTTCCTGTGGGTTACGAGGCCACGCGCATCTACTGGAGCACACGTGTGCCTAACCGCCGCTGCCGCTATCGCTGTCGCATTAGTGAGCAGGATGGCGTGCCCTTGTTTGAAGTTCGTGTGCTGGAGCCTGGACAGGAAGACCTGCACTTCAGGGACTGTAGTCCAGATGGTATGTAGCTGTCATTTACTTCCTTTTTGCATTTTGGCTTGAATAATCTTGGTTAGTGGTAAGCAAATTAAAAATATTTAAAATGCAAAAAAGATAACTCATTAGAAATCGCTATTTAACATTAGTCAGACTGCATATCTAAATCACAACTTGTGTGCAATCATCTATTAGCCGATTATTTTTCCATGATCCATATTTTGTTGCTGAAGCATTGTATTGAGTTCAGAGTTCTTTTATCCTTGCATATTCATTGATTTCCTCATATAGAATGCCATACAGACCTTGTGCATGGATGCAAAAAACATTAATAGAATGTGTAAAACTAAAGTGTCATGGCAGAAGCAAAGTAACGACTTCTTAACCAGATACTCCTCTTAAGAGTCCAATGTTAAGGCCACTCTCACAGCTGGAGCTCAGGCCTCAGACCTTGCGTTTTATATGTGGTTAATAAAATTTCGATAATAAAAACTAAAGTACATTTTTTCTTGAGAGTACCAAGTACCAGGTCTGTCTAGAAAGGTTCATGTAGAATCCATCCCTGCCCTTAATCAGTATTTGCACTTGCCTAATCATGCTGAAAGATGATCAGCTTCTGACACAGATGCCGTACTTCTGTCTATAAAAATGTATAAAAATAACTAAATTGGCTGCTATTTTTTTAGGTATACACCACGTGTACTGTTTTTACTGGTTTTAACATTCCTTATGCTCTTTTAATCATCAGGCATCTGGGACAAGATTGTTCAGAAGGTTGCCAAGCTGCGTGAAGATGCAGCCATGCTGAAGCTCTTCGCTGATCATGTAAAGGGAGAGGAGATGTACGGGCTCACTGTCCATGCAGTGATGCGCATTACTGAGTCGGTAAGTTGCTTCAGGCTTTTGCTCACAGCCGACTGAGTTACCTTCAACTTTCCTACAGTTGTTTGACAAATCTGTTTAACTGCAGCTTCCAGGGGTGGAGAACTGTCAGGACTACACGTTCAGATATGGCCGCCATCCTCTTATGGAGCTTCCTCTAATGATTAATCCCACTGGTTGTGCACGCTCTGAGCCCAAGATTCTCACACATTGCAAGCGGTAAGACTTAGTGTTGATTTTTTATTTTATTTATTTATTTGTTTTTGGAATGTGGAGGTTTTATTGTTCATACTATTTCCTTGTTGTGATTTAACCTTTTCAGACCCTGCATCCATTACAAAAGACATCATGTATTTTCTTATTTTTTAAATGTTTTGTTGCACAGAACACTATTACAATTAAAATGGACCATAAAACAGCCAATGAACAAGTTTAATGAACAAGAGCCATTGAGGCAAAGTAACTTTTTAGTAATTGCTACTAATTTAATGTGATTTAGAACAATTTTTGCATGTTTTTTTTTCACTGTTTGGGGATGGTTTATCAAATATATATATATATATAATAAATATATATATATATATATATTTTTTTTTTATTATTATTAATATATATATATATATATTTTTTTTTTTTGTATATTTTTTTTCCATCACTGGAGATTATTCAGGTCTGAAAGGGTTAATATGAAAATAATGACTTCTGTCTTTTTCTGTCTCTTTAGGCCCCATACACTCAACAGCACAAGCATGTCCAAAGCCTACCAGAGCACCTTCACAGGGGAGATCAACACCCCCTACAGCAAGCAGTTCGTTCACTCCAAATCTTCTCAGTACCGCCGGCTGAAGACCGAGTGGAAGACCAACGTGTACCTGGCTCGCTCCCGTATCCAGGGGCTGGGTCTGTACGCAGCTAAAGACCTTGAAAAACACACCATGGTGATCGAGTACATTGGTACCATCATTCGCAACGAGGTGGCAAACCGACGGGAAAAGATCTATGAGGAGCAGGTATACTGAACACAACAACTTTGTTAAAACACTCACAGAGAATAAACATTTTAAGTGTTTAGTAAAATGATGGTCAGAGATTTGTGTTTGAATTTGTTTGGTGACCTGAAGTATTTGCTGTTGTTTTAAATCAGAATCGTGGGATCTACATGTTCCGCATCAATAACGAACACGTAATAGACGCCACCCTCACTGGCGGCCCTGCTCGGTAAGATGATCACTCTTTCTCTCTCTCTCTCTCTTTGATTCTCCCTTTTCTGCTTCTGTTTTTGTGTCTCAGGATCATCATATTTTTCCTTGAGGTAAAAAAAGCAAAAGAATCTTTAATACATACATATGAATAAAAAATGGATTTGCTTTTTATTGGAAAACATGCAGTTCAGTAAAACATAGATTTGAACTATCACAAGAATTTATTTATCAGACAAAATATTTTCCCAGATATTATTGTGATTGTGATAAAAAAGATATAACGATGGGCAGATTTTCTTGGTTGCTTAGTAGTGCATAGAACACTAGTGAGAATAGATGCATAATTAAAAGATTGAGCTCCCACAGATCCCCAAACATTAATAAATAAATTTGACAGATCATACATATCCTAATTTTAAAATAGATACTTTCATATATTTTTAATACTAATGTCTCATCCATCCATCCATCGCCAAATGCAATATTACAATTGTACAGTACCACCCAATCTTATTCAATATCACACTTTCAAATGAAGAGTCTTATCGTATCACATCATTTCTGAATATTGATGCCAAATTCAAAATTGAATCAGATAAATTCAGTTTTCAGCTCATTCATGTTTTTGTGCTTATTATCAAGTTCTGTTGAATGTAAAACATTTAATTAAAATATTTGAACTGTTAAACTGATCGGAACAGACCCTACAGAAGCAAAACATACACTTTTAAATAAAGGAGCTACTTTTATCTCCAGTACTAACCCAGCACTTCTACAAGGTCAGATAAATAAAACACTTTCATACACTGTCCTGTGATGATGCTCTCAGGAAGGAATTTTCCACAACTTTTAAACTGTTAAAATAACTTATCTGTATTTCATTACCAAGAGCATAATTATTCTTGTTATTTAGATAAATTGCATTATATTTAGAATAGAAGTCACTGTACTTCACTGAAGGAGACTGTTTGAATTGATGCAACATGCATCACAATATAGATTGCGGATTATGAAAACGTCTTTAGATATTGATAGAAATAGACCAGAGCAATGGACACAATTTTATAAGTCATTTTTTAGGGGACTCAATAAGGGCCGATTATTAGATCTGCATTACTGTTGAGAACCCTGTTTTATTGCAGAATAGTTAAAAAATAAATTTAAAGCATTTACCATACAGGACACTGACACACCAAGCTTTCTTTAAGTTTGGCTGCTTTTATTAGCTGGTTAGCTGCATCAGTAAAAACAAAATTCTGCTCAACCTATCTGAAAATAATACATTTTTATAATAATTTGCACAGTATGACTTGGGCCTCACTCACTCACACTCTGCTGTCATTAACAGCTATGTCAATCATTCCTGTGCACCAAACTGTGTTGCGGAGGTTGTGACGTTTGACAAAGAGGACAAGATCATCATCATCTCTAGCCGCAGAATCCCCAAAGGCGAGGAGGTAAGAAACCCTCAGGATTCTTCCTGTGTAAATGAACTTTAACTGATGATTGATTGATGTCTCTCTAAACAAAGCTCTTTGTGTGTCTTCCTCTCTTTGTGCCGTCTCTGATGGAACACAAGCTGACGTATGACTATCAGTTCGACTTCGAGGATGATCAGCACAAGATCCCCTGCCATTGTGGAGCCTGGAATTGCCGGAAATGGATGAACTAACGGGAAAAGAGACGGAAAGAGAGAAAGAAAGAAAGAGCGAGGGAATGCGTGAGAAACGCCTTTGCGCCCTGGTGCCAGATGATGAAGATGATGATGATGATGCCTGCGCCAAAGCCTCGTTTAACCTTATTACCCAGATCATAAGCTGTTCTGAAACCAGAGGAGGGAAAACCGTTTACTCTCCATCAGTGGAAAGAAAAGACTTTGTTATTCACATCAGGAGCCAAAGCTTTGAAGAGAGTAACATTTTTTGAAGCCACAACCTTTTCTGATGAGCTCGATGGTGTGCTTGAATAGTCTCGTTAAAACTCGCCTCTGCCAAAAGCACCTCCTTCCTACTTCCTCTACTGTTTTCCCTCCAATAAGCTGACTCTGGCTGGAATCAATCCTCTCTACATCTACCAAAACGTCTGATTCTATATCATATCAATACACTTTAGGGTAGAACTCAGTGAAACGTTTGATTAAAGCCATTAAAGTACTCAGAAATGAACTAATACACTTTAGCTTTGGACCTATCGTTTTTTTTTTTCTTGTTTTTCGTTGTTATATATATTTTTTTCCAAGTTTTGTTTTTTCCTACCAACCCGTCACCCCAGAACAACACTCTCTCCCATCGTCATCAATGAAGATTGACAACATGGATATTGGCAAGACAATCCTGGAGTGGCTCAGATCACATCTTATGTATCTATGGTGGACAAGATGTAAGATAATATAAAGTTTAAATACTATTTGACCTGTGGCTCAAAAGGCACCAGATGTTTTATTATATTATGAGTTTAAAGGTGGGTTCGGTCGACCCAGTCTACCTCATTGAGTTTGTTGGGAAGTGACTGCTTTGTATTAAACTGTTAAAAGTGCTACTGTGGAAAGGGGAAGGTCGAATGTTATCATGGCAGTTGCCTTCTCGGTTAAGCAGGGAAAAATTAAATAATTAAGCAGCCGGTTTGCTCCTATCTGTTTCGCTTATTATTTGAAGTAGTGAACCATTGCGACTCATCCATAGACAAAGCTGCAGAGCCCAGATAAATAGCGTTTAGAAACGATGATCATGCATTATTATTATTTTTATTATTTTTATTATATTAGAGCAATCAGAAAACCAAATGGGTGACCGAGTCTAGGAGGCCACCCGGTCTGAATGACTGTAGATCTCATGTAGCCATTTTTCATTACTGTCTGCCTCCGTGCATCTAGAAATCATGCTTTTCCTTCTATTTTATCCTCTTTTTTCTTCATTATTTAGTTTCTTCTTTCTTTTGTGTTCATTTGTATAAGCGCACAACCAAATCCACTCTTTCATCGCTAAGTGCAGTGAATTTCACAGTGATTTCACAGTAAACTCGGATAGCTTGAATACTTTTAGCTTCAGTTCAAACCTTGCTGTGTGAAGCTGAATCTGAATCTGAATCCGAATCCTCATCCGAAACTGAAATAATAACTTGTCACTTGTGATGCAAGACTACTAAAATTATGTTTAACATAATTTGTTTTTCCATCTTCCTTCAGTTTAAATTCAATACCGCCTGTTTAATAGACCTCCTTCATTTTCAGCTCATCACTCCTTCACTCCACGCTCTTCGCACGCCTCGTATTCCTCTCTGTAATACTTTAGTGGACTGTTGTAAATCTTTTACTGTAGTGAACCTTTCTCTGCCTGACCACAGTCAGCGTATGTAATCCCTGCATTGTGGTGTGATAAACTGTTGGCACTGTTGTCTTCTGGAGGCTTGAAGCAATGGCAGAGAAAGAGAGAAACTTTTAAAAGGGCATTTTTTTTTCTTCTTTGATATTAAAGTAATTTAAAAACAGAAAAATAAAAAATAAAGTTGATCTTCAGAGAAGGGAGCTGAACAAAGTGTCCACAAACCGCATACTACTTTGTTCCTTCCTCCCCAGACGTATGACCTCACAGTAAAAAGAAATGCAAAATGTACAAACTGTATATAATGGGGGGGGTGGGGGTGGGGGCAGAAGCTCTTTATCCGACTCCTTTTTAATCAATAAAATCAAAATTGTAGAGAAATAAAACTGATGGAATAAAAAAAACCACTGGATATCATTTTATCAGAAAGATTAAATGTGTATATATCTATAAATATATGTAAAATGGCAAACGAAGTAATATCTTGATATGTATATGAATCAGAGTGTTTTTTTTTTTTTTTTTTTTTGCATTTACCTGTTTTTTCTATTAGCGTTTTTTTGCTATAAGACCATATTATACAGTTTAACAGAGATTGTGTGCTGGTTAATCTTGTTGTTCACCAATGATATGGATGAGTGTTTGAGGTGAATGAGACAACAACGTTTTGAGATCACGGGAGTCGTATGTTGGAATGTAGTCCTGGTAATATTTCTTCATCATGCAGATCCATAGTTTTTCGGAAAGCGGAGCAGTAGAACGGTGCATAGCGTTTGTGTATTTATGTAATATTGTTCACATATATTTCTTCTTTTACTATTATTTATGCTACTGCTTGTGAAATACCTGAAATACTCCTGTCCTTGAATTGGTAAGCGTTTAATGAGTAAATTCTCTAAATATAGAAATTCTTGAAGGTCCAGATATGATACTGTTTTATGAAATTAGTGTCATGTTCTCCCCCCGGTCCCCACGTCCTCTCTCCCTCTCCCCAGTAGAAGTGATGAACGTGTTTATATAACTTGTGAAATGGCAATATAGCCAGTGTGTGCTATGACTTTGATATTCAACAATACCCCTGTGCTTTACCCGAGAGAGAAAGAGAGAGAGAATTGCACTCTGAAGTGATTTTGCTTTAGAATCCTCCTCCTGCAGACGCAGAGCGAGAGGAGTATAGCAGAATTGGTGAACTGTACCTGTTGTGTGTATCTTGTGGAGGGAAGTTGATTATAAAACTCGCAGGCGCTCACTGGATTTCTAGCCTAACTTCTATCCTTCCTTCTGATCGGTTTGGAATATCTTAATTTAAGGTCTCTCTGCATATCCTTTAATTTAATAAAGAATAGATTGCTGATGTTTTTTTTTTTCTTTTCTTTTCTTCGTTTTTATTAAAACCCAACCTACTTTTTAAAAAAGATGCTGCATCTGTACAGCAGAGCTACTTTTAGGAAGAGAAATGATCATTTTTATTGTATGTGGCATGTTTTGTATGGATATAATTTTGAATTGTACATATTTTTTGATGAGGCCAGAGGTTGCATCACTTTATATACAGCTGCCCTCTTCCCTTCCCTCTTCCATTTTCTTTGTCTCTGCTTTATTTCTTGTAAAGGAAAATAAAATGCATTTTAAATATAGTCTGGTTTCTGGGTTTGTATGTTTAAGAGCAGTTAAATATATACAGTACACTGTTGTACAGTACAGTACACTATTGTTAATGAAATAATTGCACCCAAAGAGACCGGAGAGAATGGCAGCGGGTCATCTTCAGAGATCAGTCCAGCGTTTATCTTGATTGGGACAACCAAAGTAAAAGTTAATTTGATTTTTGACAATCAGCTTAATAGCGCTAATAACTTTTAAACAGGGGATGGTAGCCAGCAAAAACCTACATAATCAGGACAGTCGGATGTTTGGGTAAAATTTGCATAATATTTTTGTGTTAATACTAAAAAACTGAGCACTTCAATCAGAATAAAATGCATGTGCTGCAAGATCACCTCTACATCTGTACACACTTTTTTTAACCTCCAAATCACTTCAGTGCATAAAAATGCCTATTATTTGTCCTAGATAAGAATAAATCCATATCGCTAGCATCTATACCCATCAGATTAACTGTAACTTTTACTTTGAGTCATGGGGAAAATTGCACAGCTATTAATATTTTGCAAATCTATCGCATATTACAATTTATATATTTAAAAAAATTATAGCATTAAAAATTCAACTGCAATACACAGAACACTGAACACAGCTGTATATAAAACAGCTAAGCTAGGCGTCAGGTAGCATAGACTTAGATTTGGAATACTATTGAAAATGCAATTAATTATCCTTTTTATGTATTCTATTTCAGTATCATTTTAGCCATAATATATACACTAAATAAACCCTAAAAACAGCCGTGTATGACACATGTAGTGGACCAACCACCTGAATTGCTATTGAATTTGAACATATTAAATGTAATATAGAATAGATTTGGCTATGCATCCAAAATATAAATGGTGTGTCTGTTTGCTGACACCTGGCTGTTTTATACACAGAAGTTTTCTTTGATGCAGTTAAATGAAGAAATGCATGTACTTGCACATCTCAAAAATAGATTACTGAAATAAAATAAGTTTTCATGATTTTTTAAGTGTTTATTTTATTAATTGTTGATGATTATGGCTAACAGCCAATAAAAACCCAAAAATCATTGTCTCAGAAAATTAGAATGTTATATAAGACCAACTGGTACTTTTGGTGGTGTGGGCAGTGTGCCAAGTCCTGCTGGAAAATGAAATCTGCATCTCTATAAAAGTTGTCAGCAGAGGGAAGAATGAAGTGCTGTAAGATTTTGTGGGAAAACAAAACTGCACTGACTTTAGACTTGATAATAAACACAGTGGATCAACACCAGCAGATGACATGTCTCTCTAAACCATCACTGATTGGTGGAAACTTCACACTAGACCTCAAGCAGTTTGGACTGTGTGTCTCTCCACTCTTCCTCCAGACTCTGATCCTTTAATTTACAAATGAAAAGATCAGTGATGGTTTGGAGAGACATGTCACCATCTGCTGGTGTTTTTTTTTTTTCTTTTCTTTTTTTCCCCAAGATGCACGAGTAAATTGGCTGCAGGTTTCCATTCCAGCAAAGCAGAAGCACAGGTAAAGAAAGAAACACAGAGACGGAGGTAAGAAAACAAATGTATTATTTTATGTACAATTTCAATGAATCCCAAAAAGATGTGTGTGTCTAACATGATTTGAAATGCAGATTGTTTGATAAGCAGAAAAAAAGTCTAATCAACATACAACCAAAACATAGGCATTGGGCAATCTCCGGCCTTTTGCTCTAAACGCCAGTGTGGTACAGTTCCAGTAGGTGGAATCTAACATCTAACATTGCTCCTCTACTCCTCCCACAGTCCTGTGTTTTAGTCGTAAGAGTATGAAGAAGTTTGTTACACACAAAGAGCAAATTCAGAAATTCAGAAAATAAAACAAAATTAAAGTAAAACACAAGAGATATAAATAAAAGTGGAGTTGACTAGTCGAACTTCCTCTACTGTCTTTCCTCACAATGCAGTTAGTCAAGACTGAAATCCCAGTGTTGGACACGGAGCACCTTCTCTAAAAGGACGGTCACATTTTTCCAGCTTTTTTAAGCAACGTTTTCAGTTGCCATCCGTCCATGTTTTTAGCTGGACTGTACAGCGCAGTTTCCAGAACACCCGATAAATTGGGGAAAAAAAAAAAAAAAGCACACATTCATTTGCTGAGTTATCGCTACAGATATTTTATGGGCTCATTAATAATAAAAAAAAGAGCATTAATAACTCCGTGCACAGCGGCTTTTATTCTCTATTTCTCCATTTTGCATCACAATGGGATTCAAGAGGGAAAGAAGCACCATCTACCCAACCAGACAGAGCATGGCTGGGCCAACCGTGCTCGCTCAGACTCCGGCTGCTGATGGAAAAGCGGTGTTAGTGTTAATCTTCAATATTTATAAATGAGACTCTTCAGAAATTCCCTTAAGAGTCAATTTCAGAATTAGTCTACACAGAAGTGTTCAGCACGCTGTAGCAGCACAAAGTTATTAATACAGGTCAGGGTTATTAATAAATCTGATTGGAGTAGATAATGATAATGAGGAGAAACCATTCATGCAATCAAATGTTCAGTAGTACCTTTTAGTTGGCTTGAATTCAAACTACAAAATGTATAATGAAAATAGAGCATAGAAAGTGGTCGATTATAAAGGCTACATTATAAATAAATGGAGAGAGATGCACTATTTTACAGGAACCTTTTCTTTTTTTTTTTACAGGATGCTTACTTACTGTATAGGATGTGTTTTTGTACAAACAGCCATCTTCTGCTACTCTCCCCTAGTGGAACCAGACCGATACAATATCAATATCAGTTATCAACTTTAGAAACTATAGTGCAGTTAGTTAAAACATCTTTAAAACAAACCAAAAAAAAAAAAACTCATACTGGAATGAGACGGCTCTGGATAAACTACAGGTTAATGTTACTCCCGGCTACACACAGTTAAAAAAAAATAAAAAATCAGCATGGCAAAACTGAAACAAATGAACAGAACATCTGCTTGCTAGGTCGAGATCTTGCCATTATCTTGGCTTTTGCAGGACATTGATGAGTGAGATCCTCACTGTGAGACAACTCAATTCTGTTCAATTCTACAGATTCTAGTATTTAAGGGAGCTGTTCTACTGTATGGTATCGACTCAACTCTTAATCCGGCTTATTCGGCTCTTAATCACATGAAATCAAACTGGAGGTGGGCTCCAACAACCTCATAAAATCCAGAGAGATGGAAATGCAGAGCACAACAAGCCAAGAAGAGCACCAAAGTTTATTTTTTTCTTTTTCTGATATTAACGTTGTTCTATAGAAACCCATGCAGATATGTTTTTTGTGATGTCAAGACATGCAAATCTGATCACTTGCAAATACAGTCTGAACATAAAACAGCACCAGAAAAAAAAAAGAAACGACTTGAAAATGAGGAGTTTCTTTGATTTTACCAAATTGACCTCTATAAAAACTCTATAAAATAATCAAGAGGAAGATGGATGATCACAAGCCATCAAACCAAACTGAACTGCTTGAATTTTTGCACCAGGAGTAAAGGCATAAAGTGTAAGACTGGTGGAGGAGGAAAACATGCCAAGATTAAAAAAAATATTTAAAAAAAAATTATTCCACCAAATATTGATTCCTTTAATGACAATATTTTGCTCTAAATAATAATATTTTTATTTGGAATTTGGGAGAAATGTTGGTTGTAGTTTATAGAATAAAAAACAATGTTCGTTTTACTCAAACTTATATCTATAAATAGCAACATAAGAGAAACTGATTCAGAAACTGAAGTGCTCTCAATTTATTTCAGAGCTGTTTATAGACACATAGAGGGACAAATCTACAAGGTGTACACATAATTTTTTGCCACTATGACCGAACAGGTACTTAAAAAGAACCCGGTTCGTGATACCAGCCAAATCTGCGTAATGGAAAAGCAAAAAAAAAAAAAAAAAATGTTTTGTTTTGTTTTTGAGTTGAGTAGATTAGCGTAGATACCATACAGTGGAACAGCGCCAAAGATTAATAATAGCCATTACCCTGAAGGACCTCCTCTCACAGTGTCCTTAAAGGCTACAACTCACCAAAACTCATAGTTAAATAAATATGTACACTCGGGGCAAAAAAAAAACAAAATAAAAAAAAAAAAAAACACTAAAATCCCTATAAAACAATATTGAGCTTTAAAAAAAAAAACCTTGCCGTATATAGTAACTCAGTGTATTTTAGTCAATCTTAATACAAGATGACAATATGAATGTTAGTCACAACAAAACCATAAAACCATGATTAAAATCCACTTCCTCTCCAACTAAATTCACATTTACTCCTAAAATGAATTCAAATTAATTCCCTGCATTCATGAAAATGGGACAGCAGTGAGAGTAACACCTACTATTTACTATATATGAGCTGAGAGAAAGTTCCCAGAGTTCTAATGCTCACACACCCATACTCTACTGAACCGTCTCTGCAGGGCTCGATCTCGCCGAGTGGTCAAAATAATAAGAATTAACAACAAAACAAACCCAAAAATCTTCACACCATACACAGTTCATTCATTCCTGCCATAAAAACCAAAAATAAAAAACGTCAGAAGTCTGTGGAGTGTAGGTGGGGCTGAGGGCGGGTGGGCGCAGCTGGACAGGGCTGGACCGCTGATGGAGGGTTTGGAGCCGGTGGATGGAGTGATGGATGGCTGGAGTGGCCTGTTTTCTCAGTAGTTTTGGCTAAAAAGGTGAGGTAGTCCTCGTCACAACTTTAAAAAACGTTGAAACTGTGGCTGAAACTGGCAGGAGACGTTTAGTTGAGTCTCTTTCCTCTCTCTCGCTCTCTGTTTGTGTGTTTGTGCGTCTCTGTGGGGGTGGGGGCCCCGCCGGCGCCTCACATCTTCACGTCCTCCTCCACGCTGAGCTGAGAGAGAGTCTTCTTAATGCGCAGGGCTGTCAGCCGCGCCGCGCCGTTAGCGTACCAGCACTCCCGCATGATCTTCCCCATCACCCGCAGAGCCTGAACACACACACACACACAGCAGTTTAAGCTTAGAGCTTTTTAAATGTCCTGATTCACACTTTTGGTTGAGCTAGAACTGCGGAGTTAACCCATAAACATGCATTAACCTGTATATGGGCTACAGGTGTAGGTGATTTAAAAAAAAAAAAAAAAAAACTTTTTTCTCTTCAGTAAAATAAATTTTCACAATGTACATAACTTAAGTATTTTTGAAATCTCCTACAGGACACTTGGAGAAGCTGCCTTTTTTCTCTCTACTCCACTAAATCACTACCAGATCAGTAACAGAAATCATCCCAAATTCTGCATGTTTAAAAATAGACATAGAAAAAAAAATAGAAAAACGAAAGGTTTGAAGGACATGAGCTGTTTGATTTGTATTCAGAAAAATACTGAAATTAAAATGAAGTTCAGGAAAGAGACAATTGTATGATTGTTATTCATTATATTTTTAACGTTGCAGATTTACATAATCTTTTTAAAATTATTTCTATTACAATTAATTAGAATTTGCAGTAACATTTATCATCAAAAATGAAGCTTTTTTATGTAATGCTTGAATCGAAATTTCTTCTGGCCTAACTGTGGAAAAGGGTTGAGACAGTTATGCACACGAGTTTCCAAACTTATGCACAAATACAATTCAAAAGGCAGTACACTGTTAAATCTGTCTTTATTTTATGTGGGCCTGTCATTTTTTTTTTTTTATCTTTAAAAAAAATATATATAAAAAATAGTCCTATGTTGTGAGGGTCACAAGCTTGGTTCATTAATGATTTTTATAAACATTTTTTTGGTAAAGAAATTTAGATAAAAAGCCCTAATCATAATCCAATCATGATCTGATGTCAGCAGTAGATAATGTGATAAATTTGTGGGGGTGCTTTCAGGGCACAGGAAACTAACAAATTATAATCTTTAATTTATATTTATGTTCAGGTACCTCATAGCTCTGCCACCAGTTGGGCACATTGGGCCGTAGTCTCTGGTCACACACCACTTTCCTCATCTCCTCTATGGAGGGGTCAGACTGCACCAGGTCGTAGTACGGCAGCTGGTACTCCTCATGGATTCCTACAGGAAATAAGAAAAAGAATAAACCAGTGGAGAGAAGATTTTATTAAACAATCAGCGTCCTTCCAGTCGACGGACTGGACTGTTCATGGTCTGAAAGTTTGTGTGTCGTACCTCCAGCATTGCATCGTCTCGCTATCTCCCAGTACACCAGTCCTAAAGCGTAGATATCAGCACATTTAAACGAATCAAAATGCTTCATGTTGATAGTTTCATCCAGCACCTCTGGAGCCATGTATCTGCAAAATAAACACAAAACAGTCACAGCAACCTGATAAATAAATAGCTAAATAAATATATATTCACTATTAATTCCAATTAACTGATGTTCTTTTAAATTAGCTTTGGTCTTTATTTACTATTTACTTTAGAGATTAATTAAAAAAGGAAATTAAATTAATAAATAAACGAATGAATTAATTTAAAAAAATAGTGAATTTTAAAAAATGTTTAAGGAGTCCTTAAATTTGCTATTTACTTACTAAACAAAATGTTTTGTTTTTTTTTGTGAAAAGGTTTTGGTTTATTTTTTGATTAAAAAAGGAATAAAATTAATAAATAAACTAATTAATTAATTTAAATTTTACTTTATCTTAAATCTTATCACTTACATATATTTTTTTATTATTTTCTAAAATATACAATTTAATTTTTTTTATCTAAAAATTAGAATAATTTATAACAAGTCAATCAATAGTTGGCAATCAAAATTTTCAATATGTATTAAATCGTCATTGTTTGTCTTTTATTTACCATTTACTTAAAAAACATTATTTTATTACTTAATAATGAAAAGACCAAAAACGAATAATAGAAAGCAAATTTTCTTTATTAATTTATTGATTTAATATATTTGAATTATTTTTATATAAAAAAAACATCGTTGGAACATTTTTTGTTTACGTTTTTAACCAATAAAAACAAAAATATATTAACATTTTATGTCATAAGTTACCGTGCTGGAAATATGATGATGTACTCTAAATGGTAAACTTGTTTGTTTGTGTTTTGTGCCATATCAGCAACATATTGGCTATTTTATGGCATCGACAATGTTTGTGACTTGAGCATCACAGACTTAAATCAGTGTCTTCATATGAAGAACTTCCAGAAAATGAAGTATTTTAGCTGGTGGAATCTTTTCAAACAGTTCTTTCATATTTGTCAGCATGGTGAGTAATAATAAATAAAGCATTATAACAGGGCTATATTTAGGACTGTACACAGTGGATTAATACCTTTTAGTTCCGACCCGCTGATTGGGGGCGATGTCGATGGTGTCGGTGACGGACTCGTGTCGAACAGCGAGACCCAGGTCAGCTATAGCGCAGGTGCCGTTCTTCTTCACCAGGATGTTTTTAGATTTGAGGTCACGATGTGCGATCCCCGGCTTCCCTGTGAACCAACAGACACAGACACAATCACCGTGAGTCCTCAGTGTTTCCACATAACCAGATTAACTCCAGCGTCACACTAATGACTGAATCTCACAGATCTGCAGCAGAGATCAGCTGTGTAAAAGGTTGCTGTTGATAATGTTATTAATGTGTTTACCCTGCGTGCCCAGGATCTCCATGTGCAGGTGGGCGAGTCCGCTGGCAGCTGACAGAGATAATTTGATCATTCCTTCGATAGTGACGGAGTAGTGGTTCAGATAGTCAAACAAAGAGCCGTGCTCGTGATAATCAGACACCAGCCACAGCTGAGTCCATGTGCCGTTATCTGAGGAGAGAATATAAAAACACAGGCAATTTAATTTAGTAAGGGATCATCTTTCCTGATATGATTTAATCTCTAATAGAGATTAGAGAAAGTGTGTAGGGAGACACTAGGGGTGGGCGATATGGCCCTAAAACAATATCACAATATCTCAATATTTTTGGTGATAAGACAAAACACAGCAACATTTTTTTTATGATTTTGAAAATTATTAAACACAATCAAACACAATAATATCAAGCTCTTACAAATGTGATAAAATTATAAATATTTTATTACATTTCGAGAAAATTGTACTGCAACTAAATACATGTAAAAAGTTTAATTTACTATAAATAGAAATATAAAACGTTTTAAAACATTCATTTGAAACTAATCTACAATCTTTAAACCTGTCTATTTTTTACAAATTCTTACATAGTCTTTAAATAATGTTGTAAAAATGTAATAATTAACATTAAAATAATGTAATCTACCACAATAAACCAAAGCAAATACGATCGGAATAAGGCTACGGTCAGCATTTATTTTATTTATCATTTCAAAAATTATAACCATTAATATTATTATTAGGGGTGCTAAAAAAAAAAAAAAAATCTTTAAAAAAAATCATGATTCCTAGACCTGGTGATTCTGAACCGATTCAAAAAGCCCCGAAATAGATTTAAAAATGTGTTTATAGTTTAATTTTTGTGTCATCTTGGCCCTAGTAGAAGGCCCTCTAGGCCACCTTACAGCAAGGTAGTTAGTTAGCCAGCTCAATTTATCTAAAAAAAAAAAAAAAAAAGAAAAGAAAATGTAGCCACGATGCAATACGGTTAAAAAGACTGTGACGGCTGTGTTTTATTTGATAAGGTTACGATTTAGAGAAATTAAATATGAAAGGTTGCAAAAAGATTTGATCCAGTAAAGAACCTAAAATTGTTTGAATTAAATGTTCTATTGTTTAAATTTTCATTTCATCTGCTGAATCACATAATTTAAACAGAAATTTTAGACCATTTGAATCGAAAAATTGTTCCGGAATCCAAAATCGTTTCTTAATCGAATCGTGACTCCAAAAATCTAAATTGAATCGAATCGCCAAACAGAGATTCGCATCCCTATTTATTATTACTATACATTTTATGTATAATACGATATGGCACACCCCTCACTGAAACAGCATATTAATTGATTACAGCAACAGGTAGGAATTAATAGCTCACCTTTATTGTCGGCAGCGATGAAGCCGAGGATGTTCTCGTGCCGCAGCATGATTGTCTGGTAGATTTCCGCCTCGCGGAACCAGGAACGCTCCTCTCTAGAGGAGAAAATCTTCACAGCCACGTCCCCTCCTCTCCACTTCCCTCTCCACACCTCCCCAAAACGGCCTTTTCCAATGATCTCCTGCAGAACGATGGTTCTGGCCACGGTCCTCTGAACAAACAGCGGCAGACCTGCAGCAGAAAGTCAGATATTCCCACAGTAAATAAACTAATGCTTTTAAAACCTGTGCAAAAGCAACATTATACAGCAACTGGATTTTAGAATATCAGCTTTAGCTCTGTGAGTTAAAAAAAAATATATATATATATAATAATAATAATAATAATAATAATAATAATAATAATAATAAATAATATATACATATATATATATACATATATATATATATATATATATATATATATATATATATATATATATATATATATATATATATATATGATGTTGCTTCTATGTAACTTTGGTTGAGCTTCTGTACATGAGACCTCTCATGTACATGAGACTGTCATATTACTGTAAAATTGTTACAGTAATGTTACTCCACTGCCTCAGTGCACATGCTTTTTCCATTTCCACAACAGTACTGGGAATTCAAATGCTTTTTTTTTTTTATTTATTCAATGCTTGTTTAATGTTTTAATCAGGACTCAAAGTCTTAGGTACCCAATTAAACGCCAATTTATTCTGAAACTTGACTTAGTTTTTTTAAATCTAATTTTGATTTTGTCAAATTGGAATAATTTTCTGATGTCTTCCCTGAAAATATGACTTTAGACAGGATAGAATATGCTAAGTTTAAGCTTTCATTTAACCATGTTCAACCCAAAGATCAGATTTTTTTTTTGGCTACCTACGCTCCTTTCTGGGCTCCCTCCTTCCAGGGCTCCCTTCTTTCTGGGCTCCTCCTGTGCACTTGCCCACATATAGACAATGATTTGATTCATTGATCTTTGGTTTGTAAATAGATTAATTTAATGACTCGATTTTACCCTCAATCTAAAGCATCTGAACACCACAGATCAAATGATATTTCACAAAATATCAGCAGAGTTTAAATGTGGCCCAGCTTTTAAATGCCTTATTTTCATGCTTTGATAGATAATGATAAATAAATAGGTATTTTTAGTTTTAATTTTATTTTGCCAGTGCCAGTTAGAACTTAGTTACACTATGCCATCTGCCATCTGCAAGCTTGTTTCTGGTAGCACTTGAACCCCAAAGGAGAAATTTATGTGAAACCAAAATAGAGGTAAACCTAGTTTTGAACCTTTTCTTTGTCATCTGTAGTTATAGCTTTTTAATAGGGGAAAAAAAATAGATTAAAATCGAAAATCTATTTTTTGGTGGACAGAAAAAAAAGCCTTTTTTTAGGCCAACATAAACAAAATACAAACACACTGTTTTATTACAGGTTATAATAAGCAAATATAGAACTCAATACATCAGTGTGGGCAAGATCCAGAAAACATTTATAGCACAGTAATGCAGTCGTCCATAATCACCATGATGAGAACAGCCTCATCTCTCTCGTTCTTCCCAAGCTGACTCTCAACCTTTAATGCAATTCATGATTAAACACTTCTCTGATTGGCTCATTTCTATCCAGCCTGTCTCTACCCTCTGAATCTGCTTTCACAGCACTCTGCTAAAACGTGTGTGTAAAGTGTATAAAACTGACCAGATCCAGATCCAGACGTGGACAGGTCAAAGATGAGGTCCTGCAGGGTCTTGTCCTTGGCCAGGTACAGGTGGTCGCAGGACGGGTCCTCGACGTCCAGCCGTTGCCTGTGGTTGTAGGCCCGCTGGTGGTGCTGGAACAGGAACACTCCCACGATCAGCAGGAGACAGACGAGGAACACCGGACCTGCTATCACCGCTACCAGTTCCACCGGACCCCAGCTGCTGCTCGAACCCGGCCAGGTCGTGTCCTCCGGAACCCCTGCATACGATAAAGAGACATATTTAATTTTAACACATCGAGCTCAAACATAAGCTAGAAGACTATTCTATATAATCCTTTAGTTTCAGTGTTGCTCTAAAAGGGTTTTGTCTTTGTAAACTTAACGTTTTGTTGTAATCGATTTTAGGTTTTATGTTTTTTTTATAATTCATTTCTATTTTCTCCCATTTTCTCCCCAATTACCCAACCCACTCATTAGGACCCCTATCACTAGTAATGCCCCAACACACCAGGAGGGTGAAGACTAGCACATGCTTCCACTGATACATGTGAAATCAGCCACCGCTTCTTTTCGAGCTGCTGCTGATGAAGCATTACCGAGTAGCATCACAGAGCACTCGGAGGAAAGTGCAGTGACTCAGTTCTGATACACCAGCTCACAGATGCCCTGTGCTGTGGACATCACCCTAGGAGTGATGTGGGGAGAGAGCGCCATCTACCCACCCGGAGGGAGCAGGGCCAATTGTGCTCCCTCTGAGCGCCAGCAGCTTGATGGCAAAATGTTTGTAGTTTAATATTTGATTTAGAATTTAATTTCTTATCCTTTTAAATGTTTAATTTATTTTAATCTTTATTGTTTACTCATATAATAATAATAATAATAATAATAATAATAATAATAATAATAATAATACATTTTATTTATATAGCGCTTTTCAACATTTTCAAAAAAGAAAAAAGAAAAACAGTATCGATTGATCACTTTTTGTGACATTACTTTTTCATAACTATTTTAATTAAGCATATAAAAGCAGACCACCAGAGGAAGAGTCTCAACCAGCAGTGTGAGTGTGTGCTATATCATGATGGATGAGTTACAGGATTGGACTGGATTCCTTCTTTAATTTCATTCCGACACTTGATCCAGTGTTTTTTTTTGCTGATATCGGCCTGAAACCAGTTAAAACCAGTTCAAAAGAACAAGCTTCAGGCAGGACAGGCAGGCAGTAAAGCCCTGATTAAACTATGGATGTTTGCAGGTAAAGGTTTATATATTATATTGCATCGCTTTGATATGTTACATCAAACATTATGTTTTTCATTGAAACATAGGCGCTCTAAACTATATAAGACTCGCCCCCCTAATTTGACTTATTAAAAAGTTACTGCTTCATTACTCTACGTTGTTCTACCTGTGGTGAAAAATACTGGTTGAGAAATTATATGAATCGGACACTAATAAATCCATAATTCCAGGTATTTTCTTATTTAGGAGTATTTTATCCTTCTCAGTAATACAGATCAGGGTTCATACATGTTTTAACCAATTCATTTCCATGATTTCCATTATTACTTTTCCTTGCCTTAAAGGCAAATTTTCATGACCATAAGATTTTTAAAACAGTGCAGATCTGGAAAATAAAACCAAAATCAACTAAAACTATAGTTAAAATTGATTATAGTAGGTCTAAAATGAATCATATAAAAATGTTGATTCACAATTTTTAATAATAAAATGTGTGTTTCAGATCCTGACAGCTTTATTGTATAGGCCAAAATTACTGAATTAACTCTTAAGCTGACGAATTTGTTAGCTCAAAATAGATTTTCCCCATTGATAAACAAAATCACAAAGATCTGTAAACTAAATTTCCATGACTTTTCCAAAATTTCTGGGTATTTTAATTTTTCCAAAACTTATCCAGGCCTGGACCATTTTCAAATTCCACTCCCTCACCATTAGGAACCTGCAGGTTGACGCTGTTGCAGTAGTCGGTGTAGCAGCAGTGTGTGTTCACCACTCCCTCAGTGCTCAGGCAGTAGATGGGCTGTCCGGGTGGGATGAGGTTGTCGCGGGGGATACAGATACGGACGTGCTGCTCTTCTCCTTTAATGTAGGAGGTGGAGGCCATACAGGCCCCATCCGTCTCACACTCATAACCAGTCTTCTCACAGTTAGTGCAGTTACACCTCAGAGCTGCAGGAAGAAACAGAGGAATCATTATTAGATCAATGGACAAAGACAGGTTCAAACACAATGTTTCAACACTAATACTACTACTACAACTTATTTTAACTTTCTACACTCACTGAGTTTTAAAGAACAGGGTGAACATGTGTAGCAACAAAAATGAACATATATTATTTCTGACTGGACTGTGTAACAAAACTGTAACCTCAATGTAAAACTTTACAGGAAAAAGTATATTTTACATCCCTGGAAAAAAATCAGAGACCACTTCAGTTTCTGAATCAGCTTCTCTGATTTTGCTATTTATAGGTTTATGTTTAAGTAAAATGAACATTGTTGTTTTATTCTATAAACTATGAACAAAATTTCTCCCAAATTCCAAATAAAAATATTGTCATTTAGAGCATTTATTTGCAGAAAATGAGAAATGGCTAAAATAAAAAAAAGATGCAGAGCTTTCAGACCTCAAATAATGCAAAGAAAACAAGTTCATATTCATAAAGTTTTAAGAGTATCAGTATCTGGTGGAATAACCCTGGTTTTTAAATCACAGTTGCCCTGTTCTCCTCCACCAGTCTTACACATTGCTTTTGGACAACTTTACGCCACTTCTGGTGCAAAAATTCAAGCAGTTCAGCTTGGTTTGATGGCTTGTGATCATCCATCTTCCTCTTGATTATATTCCAGAGGTTTTTAATTTGGTACAATCAAAGAAAATCATTTTTAAGGGGTCTATCCCTATTAAACCATTACAATAAAACTCTGTACAAACACACTCCTTCCATCCTTCATTCAGTCAGTTGTCTCCTTGCAGACCTGTGCTTCTCCTATAAGTCCACCAGTGGGCGTTAAAAGCCAGTATTAAACGCTGAGCGTCGCGTGAGTCTCACTGTTAGTTCAAGCCGAGGCCACGACTGCAGCCACCAGTTTACCACCAGACTGCACAGCACGAAACCCAATCCGCCACTGCAGATAAACCCAAACACACTGTGAAAAGCTGAAACTGCCCTGGGACAGGCAGGCCCGGATCACTGCGGCAGCACTCCGCTCCAGACCCAGCACCCCACAGCCCTGCGCTACCATCAGCACCAGCACCACCACCATCAGCACAACCACCAGCACCACCATCAGCTCCAGCACAACACTAAACACTGCAGGATGTACAGCAGACCCACCAGACACAATGGGGGGGGGACGACACCACAACAGTCTGATCAGGGCTCTCAGACATAAAACTTATGTCTAATGTTGTATTAATATACCAAGACATTCTTATTAATGCATAATTATATCATATACTGTAATATGATCAACTGATATAAAATATCCAATATTGGAGTATATAAATTAAGTAAAGAGATTGTTTAAAAAGTATTATTGTAAAATAGCCTTTTGGAAATTGGAAAAACAAAAAAACGTCAAAACACATTTTTTTTATGCAAGAACACTTATTTAACAAAAATGCTTTAAATATTGTAACCTTAAAGTTCCTGGTCATTTTTAAGGAAAAAATAAATAAATTTGGTAATTTAACAGAGGGTAAAATCTATATACCATATTATGTTGTACTGTAAAATAAACAAAGGACATTCTTAATTGTAACACGTAAAAAGATATGCAATAACAATACATATAATACATATTAAATCTACATTTAAAAATATTATATTATTCTAAAATAAAAGTTTTACGGTACTTACGTTTAAAAATGAAAAAAAAAAAAAAAATAGAAATTCTTGGTGACTTGTACTGCCTTTATAGAGGTGAACAATTTTCAAAAAGAACTGACCCGTGGCAACATTTGAGATTAATATTAGGGGAGGGACATTATATTGAGAAATATTGTTTAGTTTACACTGGAAGGAATTGATACGTGGCGTGATTTTTTTTTTTCTCAATATATATAAATATTTTGAAAAGCCCTGAACCCACGTGTTGAATTCTTTGAAATGGACATCAATAAATTTATAATTCATGGTATTTGTTTATTAAGAGTATTTTATCCTCTTCAGTTACACAGTTGTGATAGTTCAAGTATCGCAGAATCACTGTACTGTGATTTCATCTTTATAGAAAAGAGAGTATTGTGATATTATCGTATTATGAGATGTCCTGTGATTCCTACAACTATTAACAACACTTTAAACTGAATCATTGTAAAGGGTCATATTGGGGTTGTAGCACCACTATTATTATTCGGCATGGGGTAAAGAGCAGACAGTAGGGGTTAAATATAAAGGGTGGAGTGGATTTGTGTGTATGTGGTTGAGGGGAGTGTCAGGCTGAAGCATATTAATCCAGGATCAGTCCCACTAGCCCACTTCAGGACTTTAAAAACATGTTGTGCGCTGATCTAGCTTAAGTAAGAAGCTGACAGCGCTCGTCTTCAAGCGCACGCTGCTCTCAGACTGCTTCAGAGCTCCAGCATGCAGGCCAGCTTTAAACTATTTTTGAGCCGTCAGTGCTGGCATGTATTTTCATGTCTCCCCCAGTGAGGGAGCGGGGGGGGTTGTGGGCGATGGAGGGGTAGAGGGGGGTCTCTGGCACAGGGGGCAGCTGAGGCGGGTGGCTGAGGTCATGGCGGGGGGAGAGCAGGGCTGGCTGTCACGCTTCACTCACACCCCGGCCTTATCAGAACCGCCGCTCAGCCACCAACAATGGCAGCCCACTTAGGACAAATTGCACCGGCTTTAAAATAACAGGACCTGAAGACTGTGATGCATGACGGCAACAAGGCCCTGCGATGAAAAAACAAGTTAAAAAAGCAGCTCTGAGTCCTGGAGCTTAAAGGTTCTTTAATGCCAGACCTTTTTGTCTGTCTTGTTCAGTAAAATGGTCTATTCTAAATCCCTGCTTTTCTTTAAACTTTGCTGTTCCACTCTCTCTCTCTGGCTTGTGCTGTTTGTACAAGCCTTTTATTAGCAGATCCTGTACTCGGCACACATTAGCCCGCGCAGGCAGTTTGTATTCCTACCTTTGGGGATGTTTCCATTGACTTTTCCACTGTATTACTGTGGCCTGCTGGGCAATACATCCTAAATATTGATATATACTTAAAATGATGTGATGAAAGCCTGATATCACAATTTTTTTCAGGTATAACCATTTTCATTTGAGGGTGATTTAATAAAAAAAAGGAAAAGAAAACAACATGCATGGGTCATTTGTGTCAAAAAAAGTATTTTGGAAATTATGTCTTAAAAACATTCTAACTAAAGAAGTAGTTTTTCTAACAACAAAATCCAGTGCAGTTCCCTGAATTGCATATAAATACATTGTTAGATATTTAGATTTATGCTACTTAGTGTAATGATAATTTAACATTAATCATATAAAGAAATCTTTAGTCCTAAAGGGTTCTGTAAGTGATGCCAAAGAATAACCCTTTAAATGCCTGTCTGGGTAAGAGTCTGAACCAAGGCTCTACTGTGTGTTACATTGTATAAACTACTGTACATTAAGCTCAGTTAGTTATGGTTTTATACTTTAAGAAACTTAATTACCAAATCCTGCATCTCCCTGTCAGTTTTATCTGGTTATAAATAAACGTTAATCTACAGTTACAGCAGATATAAGAGTCACCAGTGTACACCTGTTGTGCCCAAACTGTTGCTGTTGGCACAACACCTGTTCTTTCTCTTTTTCTATTGTTTAATATGGTCAGGATATAAATGTCTGAACCATCTAGAAAAGTACTTTCATACTACTGACCAACTGGACCATGGTTCAGCAGATCTAAACGGAAAGGTCCAAAAAATAAACAAGTTTTCACCCTAAAAAATGTTTGGAGAACTGTTCAAACACTCAATATAGAGGTCCCGCACCAATTATAGGGTCCTTCCATGTGCTAGTCTTCACCCTCCTGGTGTTGGGGCATTACTATTAATAGGGGAAGTTCTAATGGGTGGGTTGGGTAATTGGCCGTGTTAAATTAGGGAGAAAATGGGAAAAAAAATTTAAAATGATTAAAAATGATTTCCAGCATACAATAAATAGGTCAGCTAGTATCAATTTGAAATCTCACAATATAAATTCCAATATCATTGTGCACCCCAGTTTTAAATGTAACTTTAAGGATGCTTAGTACAGTTACACATTTTCACCAAAAACTTAGACTGCCACTTTAACTAAAATAAAACTAAAATAAAACTAAAAATGTCTGTCTTTTACTTTTTCAAATATAAAAAAACACCACCATGTAATTGCTAAATTAGCATTGGGCAAATTTTGCCTCCTGGCCAGCAGCCGAATGCCCACACACTGTCAAAAACAAACACACACACAGTCAGTCCCCATAAAGAGCTAAATACATGACCACCCACATTCACACACTCACTCTCTCTCTCTCTCACTCTCTCTTTGCTTCCTTTGGACTCCACAGAGACTGGCTTCACTAAATTGATCTTAGTCACCACACTTCCTCTGCCTTTCTCCCTCTCTTTCTCTCTCTCACACACACATATATATATATATTGCACAACGCATGATACTGGAGTGCCCTGACCGGCCGCACCCTTCCATAATACTGCATGATAGACACTTTTCCCTCTCACTATCATTACTGGCTCAACTGATCCCAGACCTCTGCCAGCGCTGTGTGTTTTCCCTGGTTAATCCCAATTAAACCTCCTGACCTGCAGTGAGTAAACAGGAGAAGACTGACAGGCTGGCTAACTGCAGGTAACGGGCAATTAAATTTAATACTGTTTAATACACTCACACAATATTAACACTACTTTCACAGTAAGAAAATAGCAAAGCACAATATCAATATTAACTAAATTAATTATATTTGAAATTCAACAGCTGTGCACAAACAAAACTAGAACTGTTTGTACACTATTGAAATAATGGGTCCAATTAAAGAAATGCATACAGTACTCTCTTTTCTTGCTTTTCTAGATACGTCAGCATATATCGGTTTGTAATGCACAAATATAATTCCAATATCATTGTGCAACCCTTTAGTTTTAAACTTACTTTTAAAGGATACTCAGTACAGTTAGACATTTTTTTCAAAAATCCTACAGATTGCCACTTTAACTAAAAAAAAAAAAATGAATATATATATATATATATATTTATTTATTTATTTTTTTCCCCCTATGAATAAATAAATAAATACACTCAGGCAATATTAACACTACTTTCCCAGTAAGAAAATGGCAAAGCACAAAGCACTATACCAATATTAACTAAATTAAATAAATTTGCCACAAACCGATATTTGAAATTTAACAGCTTTGGACAAACAAAACTAGAACTGTTTTTTTACACTAAAAACAGGGTCCAATGAAAGAAATGCCTACAGTACTCTTTCTTCTAGCTTGGTCCTTTTCCAGCATACAATATATACATCAACAAATATCGGTTTGTAATATACCAATATAATTCCCATATCATTGTACATCCCCAGTTTTAAACTTACTTTTTAGGATGTTCAGTACAGTTACATTTTTTCACCAAAATCTAACAGATTGCCACTTCAACTAACAAAAAAAAAAACTTTCTTTTACTTTTTCCAACAAATAAATAATAAACTCAGGCAATATTAACACTATCTTGACAGTAAGAAAATGGCAAAGCACTATACCAATATTAACTAAATTAATTAAGTTAGCCACAAACTGATATTTGAAACTTAACAGCTTTGCACAAACAAAACTAGAACTGTTTGTACACGGAAAAAAAACACAGGGTACAATGAAGAAAAAAAAGCCTACTGTACTTACTCTCTCCTCTAGCTAAAAGCAAGTAATGATTGTGCCTGAAAATAGCGCACCTCTGAGCCATTAATAATGCAGAGGGGTTTTGCTTAGTTCAGCCTGCAGTTTAATACCACTACATTAAATTTAGAATCAATAAAATTCAGTACATTAAAAGAATAAAACCAAAAATTGTATTTACTGTTTTAATGTCATTCATTAAGATCTCTCTCTGTGTGAGGGATGATTAAGACCTTTTAAAACCCCTTAAAATGACTTGACCGGTATACAGGGCTTTGAAATCTCCTTCAGGACACTTGGAGAAGCTGCCTGTTTTCTCTCTACTCCACTTAATAATTCCAGATCAGTAACAGGAATCAATCTTAAATTCTGCAGGTTTGAAAATAGACGTAAAAACTAGACAAACATAACGAAACTAAAGGTTTGGAGGACATGAACTGTTTGATTTGTATTCAGGAAAATACTGATTTTAAAATGAAGTTCAGAAAAGAGCCATTTTTTATTTTATTTATTATATCTTGACATTTGCAGATTATTTAAATATTATTTTTTTTAGATTTTCTATTACAATTACATTTTCAGTAATGTTCCTTATCAAACATGAAAGGTTTTTATGTAATGCTTGAATAGAAATCCTCAAGATTTAGTGGTGTTTATTTAGTGGCAGACTGTTAAGGGTTAAGACAAATTAAGCCCCTTTGTTTTGGATAATCGACTCTATGACTTCTATAAAGTATATTCAGGAAATACATATACTGAGAAAACAAGAGAGTGAGATACAGTGTGTGATTAAATAGTAAATGCTGAATGACTGTGTTCCTTATGACACACTTACACACACACAAACATAAGTGAGCTGCCAGTAACTGCCAGTGGAGCAGATCCAACTTAACTGTTCACATGCACAAAGAATTTCCTGCATATTACACAGAGGTGACCAGACCCAGATAAAGTGGGAAAAACAACTCCGTGCCACATCCTCCTAATCGCTGCACTAATCGAACACACACACACTTTAACTCACCCTGAACAAAGCTGGGGGTCAATTACTGAAAACTAGGCACTAGAACAGTCTGCAAAAACGTACAACTTCATTCTTTTCAGTAGTTTAACAGTATAAAAATGTCCTACCCTTTATTTCTCATGGTTTTGACTATTCACATTAAAAATCACACTTTAAATAATTTAATACAGGTAATAAATGATCTGGATTTTTACATTAAAGAAACTTAAGATAAATTAAGCTAAATTATTTTTCAATTTGTCAAAACTACCAGCTTTAAATTCATCGTTGATGCTTTACTGACTAACAGGGTGATTTCAGGGTGTAATAAGCTGAAAAGCATGTCTCTCGTTGCTACTACAGGCTTGGATCATGGTATTTTTTATGTAGCAGACACAACAACGCTCACAACAACTGCCTAATGCTGCATAATCGCAGTGATATTAGTGTTAAATCCAGTAATATTGCTCCACCACTTCAGTGCACAGGATTCTTTCACTTTCAGTTCTCGTACTGCATGACTCAGCTTGTCCAGAAAAGCATGTGTGAAGTGAGTCTTGTCATGTTGACTCAAAAGATGAACTCTACTTCATACCTGTCAAGTTTTGGACTTAAAAATAAGGGATTTTTTCCGCCGCCCCAACAGCCCAACCGAGGGCTTGTGCTTTATATATATATATATATATATATATATATATATATATATATATATATATATATATATATATATATATATATATATATATATATATATATATATATATATATATATGAAATTGAAGGGTGCACAAATTTACAAGAAGGACATGGATCAGATACATTCCATAAGTAAATAATAGTCCTAAGGGGCCTACACAATTACTAATCTTTCATTAATACTTCTTTCTATTGTTCAGTCCACTCCTGATCAGTTCAGTTAATTTCAGCCCTCTCCACATTTTCTCTCTCTCTCCAGCTCAACCATCTCTTCTACCCCTTCTAAATAATACATTACACCACAATACTTGAGATTTAAACAAATTCTAACAAACCCTAAAACTAGCCCTGAACAAATAGAGTTTGGAAATTATAGTTATTGGCTGATCAGGCACATAAGGGCAGGGCATTATATATATATATATATATATATATATATATATATATATATATATATATATATATATATATATATATATATATATATATATATATATATGTAGATTTTTCTCAAACCCTGAATATCTATCTAGCTAATTCTAAAGTTAAGCTAACTGAGTCACAAGCTGGATTTTATTAAACACACAATGGGTTTAATTTATGTTTTGATTCAGAGAAGAGTCTTTTTAACCAGCTATCAGAAACAATCTCATCACAGTTTACATGGTTAGTTACCTTTCTTTTAGAAAAATCTCCGTATATCCAGATTAGTTTTAACGACAGCTGCTCCGACTAGCTGCCTGAACTCACAGCGAGGGGAGGGGCGGGGCTTACCCCACACTTAACAGCTCTCCGCAAAACCAGCAAGCTGATTGGCTGTTTCTCCTGAAAGGCGGGACTTTCTCCTTGAACAGGCACCACAATTGGTTAAGAGACACACAGCGGTCAGTGCATTGTCGCCTGTGGCCTATATATTTTTGTATTTAGTATAATACGGGAAATTTACGGGAAAATACTAATACGGGAGGACGGCGGGAAAGAGGAGTAAAATACGGTAGTTTCCCGGCCAAAACGGGAGACTTGACAGGTATGCTCTACTTCTCCACTGTAGTGTGACCATTTTGGCACAATAGTTTAGGGTTTAAAATCTCCCACCCTTAATTTACGCATCAGGTATTAGGGTTTTTTTGTTGCTGTTCTTAGCCAAAGAAAAAAAAAATCACACTGTTCTCATTTCTCATTAAATATCTACTAGAGACTGGGGGTGGGCGATATGGCTCTAAAACAATATCATGATATTTCAGGGTATTTTTGCTATAACGATATATTTGCCGATAAAAGAAAACAGAAAATTAATTAATTAATTTCAGGAATATAGTATAACAGTAAAAAAGCATAATCATAATGTGGCAAAATAAATAATATAGCATAAAATAATATAATGCAGCAAAAAATATTGCAGAATATTTAGTGCATGCATATAAACTGCAAACTAAAACAATTATACAATAAATACACCTAAAGCTTCACAGTAAATAATAGACTACTTTTAAGACAGAACAGCCCTATTATCATGATATGGATTTTTAATATCACAATATTTCTGTATCACGATATATTGTATACGATATTATATTGCCCACCCCTACTAGAGACTACTAGAGATTATATAGATTCAGTATCATTTATTTTATTTCATTCCTGGAAATAGATACCTGGAAGTAGATATTTGGAGTGCATTATTAGTATCATGATATTCTGAATCACTGACTTCTGTTACAAATCTGATTAAATTCTTGTATTTTTGTTCATATCTCAGTTAGAGGTGTGCCATATATCATATCATATGCAGTAATGTAATGTAATTTTAATTTTGTTGCAGTAGTGTATTCTTGAAATAATTTATTTTAATTCAGTGTCTTATCATATCGCCAAAAGCATCGCTATCAGGAAAATATCAGGAAATATTGTGATATTATTTATTGGGCCATATCGCCCACCCCTATATTAAACAATCATTTCTGCAGTTTCTACGTTTTTTGACAATTTAAATTTTTATGATAAATGGACCAATAGAAACAGTCCAGAGTGATTTAGAATATAAAATTTTACATTGACTTTGAATAAAAGTTAGGTTTCCTTCTCTAGTAAAGTTACCAATTAAGATGTACAACTTTTTGCACGACTATGATGGTGTGCAATTCTTTAGCCTACAGTCTCTTTGTGTTTTGGTTCATGTAGACTTTTTTTTTTATTAGGAAGAGCACAGAACAGCCAATCAAAACAGAGAAAGGTTCTGTTTGTATGTAATGTACAGTAATGATCATACCAGCCCTTCTGTTTTCCAAGACGCACACATAAACTCAGTAACTCAACAGGCATCTGAACCCGATGACTGACACTCCATTATGAAGACGCTAAACACACCCTCCAGCTGAAGCGTGTAGCCGTGTGGTGAAGGCCCTGGTAGAGGCTGTTCCCGGAGGTTAACCATGGTAAATGATGGTGTGCTGCGCCGTGATGTGCTGTGCTGTGTATGTATGCGGCATGTGGGACGCCAGCTGTGTGAGCTGTGGTCGAATCTACTTGTTATGTTCCTCAAAAACATCCCCAACACACACAATGGAGCCGTCTCTCTCCCATAACTGCAGCCATTCACAACACAGCCTTAAACAAGAAACAGATAATAGCATTTCCGTTAGCTATGTTGTAAACACGGCCGCTGAGGGCATTACAACACTGCAGTATCCTACCCACCGCGCATCGCTCGCTGAGGTCATGCGTCATCTGACATCACATAACAGCCAGAGCCAATTAACAAACTGAAATAGCAAGATACTGAAATACAGTAACAAGAGCACAGTGCCAGTGTGAGGCTCAGAGTGCTCCGCTTAAACGTTCCGAAACATAAACACGGTCAATAAATAAAGACTGCTTTTAAAAGCTGTTTTAAAATGCAGTTAATCAACCGTAGGAACTGTCATTTTTTCCCTCAAATAGACACTCTAGAACAGGGGTGTCCAAACTTTTTTTGTTGGGGGCCAGAAGAAGAAATATATTTAAAATGTCACGGGCCACACACTCTGTAATAAAACAAATAACGAAATATACCACTTTAAATAATACTTTTTTCCTGATTATTTCATTTACACACCATTTTATTTGACTTATTATCTTTATCTTTGACAGTGTAAACTAATGTAAACAAATTTATGTTTAATTTTAATGATGACTTTTAATATTAAACTCCTTAATTACGGCAACTTTTAGACTCTTTGGCCCGTTTTTCTGCGCTAGAAATGCGCACTCTCTCCGCTTTTAGACTCTTTGGCCCATTTCAGACACCTATCGTTCAAACTTTGAATCTCACATTATAAAAACCTGCTTAACAGCGGGCCAACTTTCATTCTATTTCTGAAATACCTTGCGGGCCGCTCCAAAAAAGGAAACGGGCCGCAAATGGTCCGCGGGCCGTAGTTTGGACACCTCTGCTCTAGAAAGTCCCTCTACAACCCTCATAAAATAGTTTTTATCCATCCGTCAGTCAGGCTGAAAGTGCATCTCTAAAATAGTAACTTTACAGAAATGTATCTTTGTTATTTCAAAAACAATCAGGAACTTAACTGATAACATATGTTAATACAAGTCAGAATTTCAACTGGACCTTTTTCTCATGAGGATTTGAAACAATAAAAAAAAAAAAAAAAAAAAAAAAAAAAAAACTCCAAGATTCACTTAAATTATGTTCCATGACAGTGACAATATATTTAAACTCACAAGCCACAAACTACACTACATCCTCTCCTCACAGCAACGCTCCAAAATCTAGTAGAAAGTTTTCCCTTTACAGTAGAGACAGTTACTCCAAGAAAGCAGGATGGACTCTTTTTTTTTTATTATTTTAAAAGAAACAATTAGTGAGCAGGCGTCACAATACTTTTGTCTATGTGGTGTATATTACCTTGTATAGCTATTGTAGTTCAATTATGGCTGGAAGATATTGTTTAATAATAATAATAATAATAATAATAATAATAATAATAATAATAATAATAATAATCTCGATATTCTCCAAAATTCTTTATTTTAGAACTTTAGAATACTAGATTTTTAGTTCTTACCTAAGTTTTTTATATATATATATATATATATATATATATATATATATATATATATATATATATATATATATATATATATATATAAAAAAGTGATTTGCAAGCTATTGCTTCTTTTGAATTTAATAATAATCAAAAAGTCAAGTTTATTTATTTATTTCACAAATAGTAAGTATCCCCCTTCAACCTTAAAAGCACCGTGTTTTATATTAAACACGGTGCAAACATAACCTTCTTTTATTTCAGAATTATAGTTAAAGAAAAAGTGTAAATATGAAAATTACTGCCACATAAGAAAAATCTATCTAATAAGATTCCCTCTAGCTGCTTTTATATGTAAATATATACAATCTCCATTATCCCAGTGAAAATTGCATTTAAACCTCAATTAATTCATGTGACTAACCTCCCAGCCCTAATTCTAATAATGAAACAATATAAATATTTACGTTTATGCTTATACTGATGCTAATGCAGATACACAAATGAGTTAAAGCATCTGATTTTACAGGTTGAGGGCAGCGTGATGTTCGCTTTGCAACAACAGAAACTTTTAAACTCAGAGGTGGGCGGGTGTGTGCTCGTCTCAGGGACACGCACAGTGGTGTCAGAAGGTCAAGCTCATTTGTTACACTGCTGTAACACTCTGTCCACCCATCTCTCACTGAAACGTAGTTTTCTGTGAGAAAATCCTTTACAGAGAGTTGTAATAAATTCTGTACACATTTTACACTTTTTCCTGCCTCTTTTTACAGTTTAAATCAATATTTATTTTAAAAAGGGACATCTAGTGGATGCATGCAGCGGATCGGTTCTATAGGTACACACCTCTTTATCTGTCACCACTCATTCTACAGTGGAATGTATAATCCAGCTTTTAGCCTACAGGTTAAACACTACAGTACTGACTGTGTTTCAGACAACTGAGGCTCGAATCACTCACACTTTAAGATAAAGCTTCATATCTAAGAGCACAAAACTGATGTAGGGGCAGTGGTGGCTCAGGAGTTAGAGCACCAGGCAATGGGCGACAAGGCTGAGAGTTCGATACCTGGAGTTGATGGGCCACCATCGTTGGGCCCTTAAGCAAGGCCCTTAGCCCTAACTGCTCCCCGGCCAGTAGGAGGAGTTAAAGGCGAACATCAAGACCCATATGTGCCAAGCACAAGTATAGAGTACATGGTGGTCTTGTCTTATGTTCTTTTCAGAACATCTTGCAGACATAGACGTAGTTGCTGTCTCTAAAACATGGTGGTAGGCAGTCCTAACTCCATATCTGTCCACAAGTCTCTTCCACGTTCAGGGACAACTCTGAATCTTTTAGCTTGTCCAGAAATTGTGTTCTTTATTGATTGCTCAAAGCATGGATGAGACTTTCTGATGTTGCGGAAGCCCAGGAGCAGTAAATATATGCAAACACCAATTTTTGCTGTATTCCTGACACCAATATTATATTTTACAATGTTGAATGCTCTAATAAACATCACAATATTAATCTTAGCATATTTGCATAATTCTCAGCCACATCAAGTTGCTGTAATGACAAAAAAGTATCAGATTGCTAAATTAGATTCTGCGCATCTCTACTTAAAAGCCAGACTTTAGTAAAAGTAAAAAAGCATGATCAAAAAGTGATAAGTTGAAGTGTTATGTAAGCTCCAGACTTAAACACAGTGATACTTAGTGATAATGTGGGATTAGAATGATTCCTAACATTATAATGTAACAATGCCTAAAATAAACAATGTATTAGGTATTAAAGTCATTGAAAATATGTAGTGAAGTAAAAGTGGAAGTCAGAGAAAAACAATTCATCAGTAAATACAGATACAGCATTTTAGTACTTAAGTACAGTAATAAAATAAAAAAATAATACTCCAGTAGATACAGATACAGTATTTTAGTACTTAAGTACAGTAATAAAGTAAAAATAATACTCCAGTAGATACAGATACAGTATTTAGTACTTAAGTGCAGTAGTGAAGTAAAAAGAATACTCCAGTAGATACATATACAGCATTTAGTACTTAAGTGCAGTAGTGGAGCAATAATAATACTTCAGTAGATACAGATACAGTATTTCAGTGCTTAAGTACAGTAGTGGAGTAGTTCTACTTCTTTATTATACATCTCTGCTGACCAGCAGAGTTAAAAGTACAATTAGTGCTTGTATGAAGTTGTCGTGTAAGAGTACCTGAAGTGGTGTGTGGGTGTGCATGTCTCTGAGAGCAGTGTGAAGGAGCGTGCTCAGTCTGGGCTCAGTGAACTCTGCTCTCGTACGCACATAATTGGTGGCCTTACACTGGCCCTTTGTGTGGAGATTAGGCAGACATGAGGAGGGATTGGGCTGACTGTGTCTGAACAAAGAGCATGACCAGGGTGTGTGTGGGGGGTGTAGAGGGGCTGTTTAGAAGGACTGGACGCCCTCATCCCCCAACCCCAGTCAACCCTGGCCATTTTGGAGCTGTGGGGTTGGGTTGGGTGGGGGGCAGGAGCAGATATGGAACAGGACTGGGGGCAGGGTGGGCTAGCGCACCCCCAGCTGCGAGTGGGGTTTTTTGGCCGAGGGACCAGCTGTGACAGTCATTAAAGCCCAGTCTAGACTTCGACTTAACCCGTACGAAAGGGGGAATTCAGTGCAGGCCGGGCTCTGAAACTCACTGGCAGTGTGAAGTTCCTATCATTCCAGTCTTGTTGAGACAGGAAGTGGCAGCAGTGGAAGGAAAGGGGGGAATAAAACTGCTGCCCTTAGGAAAAGCGAGTTCGGCTGATTCAGAGCAGCTCGTCACACTGGGGTTTAGCGTGATGATGAAACCGCAAATGGATCTGGCATAAACAGCTGCATATTACTGGTACGGTGACTAAACGCAGCTCTGGCCAAATATTTCCCAACCTCCTCACACCTCCTTCCACGAGTAAGCGATAAAACGGGAACGCTAACCTTCTTACAGGAATATTACAGTGTTTTCCAATCTTATCATCTATCATCTATTTACTCTTTTTTACACATTTTTTTAAACGCCAAACAGATTATAAGAAAGTACATGGCTACTCACTCCCTCCTCTGACTGAGGTTTGTTTGTCTACATGCCCATTTCCCACCTGACGTTAGCTAGATGCTACCTTTTCTGGCTGACGTTCACTAGATGTTCACTCCTCTGGCTGATGTTAGCAAAATATTCACTTTTGTGGCTGGTGTTAGCTAGAAGCTACAAGTTTACTGCTATACCCAATGTCAGTTAGATGCTCTCCTAATGTTCTTTTTCTTTTGGTTTTATGTTAGTAAGACCAACAGACGTTTTCTTTTCTAGCAGATTTAGGGTTTAAAACAGTGGACTGTTCCTTTAAGTATAAGTCTAGTAAACAAACAGGGTTCTTGTGAAGGCGATTTAAAGCTAAAGCGAGAGCTTGGTCTCGCTTGCTGTTCCTTGTGGACGTTATCTCGCTCCATCTCCTCAGTATAATTAAGGTCCATCATCCTCCTCTGTGTCGTAGAGAGCAGGATGCCAGGGGCCGGAGGGAGCAAGCGGACTGTGAGAGTGCCGTTACCCAAGATGCAAAGCGGCTGAAACGAGATCCATAGAGCCCCCAGACAGGGAGCTGATTAAGACATGCCGACGCCACCAGACGGAACACACACACACACACATACACACACACACACACACACACGGAGTGAGCCTCCTACACACAAACTTACACACAAGCGTACATACACACAAACACACACACTCCCAGACACACACTCCCTATTGCTCACACACACAAAATCAATGCGGGGGAAGGAGGGGCATCTTTTCTGCTCTCTCATGGTCAAATTACTTGTCTGGTCCAAAAGCAGAAATCTCTTTCTCCCTAAAGAAACTCGAGTCGCTGTCCATCTAATAGCTTTCTGAACGCACTTCCTGAGAGCCATGGCCTTAAACACCCTTAACCCAACACACATACACTTACACACATACATTTACATAACTCCAAACATAGACAACACATCTAATGTAACACAGGACAGAACCAATATAACATAGGATTAACAGGAGTCGGAGTAAAGGTGGGTAATATGACAATACTGTATTGCTCGTGCGAGAAATTATATAATGATACTCAAAATATACTCAGAAATGTATATCAGCACTAAGTGCTTAAAAAGAAATTAATTTAATAACTATATAAAAACTGTATTGGAACAATACAGTTTTTAAATGTACTGTTTCTACAGTCTAGAGAAAGACTTCTAATATATTCTAAAGCATCGCTGTGAGGATTTGATTGCAGTTATATAGTGTTTGATGATCACCAGTCCACCTCATTCCTTAATTCCACAACTCATCCCAAAAGCACTAAATATAGAGCACCATCATTAAAAAACAAAAAAAAAAAAAAACAAAAAATTTTAGTTCCACTTAAAGATGTTTGATATTGAGAATAAAAAAAAAATTCGGACAAATCAATATGGAGTTATTTTTCAATATACAGCTCTGGGGAAAAAAATACTGATGAGTTTATTTGATTTTACCAAATTAAAAAACTCTGGAATATAATCAAGAGGAAGATGGATGATCACAAGCCATCAAACCAAACTGAACTGCTTGATTTTTTGAACCAGGAGTAAAGGCATAAAGTTATCCAAAAGCAGTGTGTAAGACTGGTGGAGGAGAACATGATGCCAAGATGTATGAAAACTGTAATAAAAAAATTGACAATAAAATATTGATTTCTGAACTCTTAAAACTTTAAGAATATGAACTGGTTTTCTTTGCACTATTTAAGGTCTGAAAGCTCTGCATCTTTTTATTTTGTTATTTCAGCCATTTCTCATTTTATGCAAATAAATCAATGCTCTGCTGGCAGGGTTTGGCAGGGCTGCTGGCTCCACTTGAGAGTGCAATAGAGATGCTTATAATATTAGGACCTACTAAGACAAAACAGTCCGGCTATTATGTCATTAGAGCAAATTAATGTTAAATGTAAATAAACAAGCCACAACATGGAGAACTTCCAAACAGCAGGAGTGAGTCAGGTCAAGCAAAGGCCAGCCTGTCTGAAAGCACAATTAGCCGCACTGCCTGATGCCCTGATGGCCACTCAGGTCATTAGCAAGGTCATTAGAGATGGACGGACAGATCAGAGACTGCTGGGACCATGAACTCAACCTCCTCCCCCCCAACAGAACAACAGATGCGCACTAAAGCTGAGCAATATAATGTCTAGAATGGTGGTACTGATACCAGTATCCATACCTGGCAGTTAAATACAATGTACATCAACATACACTGTATTATTTTACCTGTTACAGCAATACTGACCCTTTGCAATACTAAACAACCAAAACAGAAAAGTACATACTGAATACAATATTATAGGAAACAGAAGAGTGTGTGAAAAGCGTGAACATTCAAATCAAACCATGTCATCGATCGTGTGTGCTATTTTTTCCTCTATATTGAATTTAAGGAGCAATGTGGGAATGTTACAGTGTACTGAAAAATACTGCACTATACTAGTGCATCTCAAAAAAATAGAGTATCATTGAAAAGTTACTCTATTTCAGTAATTCAGTTCAAAATGTGAAATTCATTATATAGATGTACTAAACACGCAGTGATCTATTTCAAGCTTTTCTTTATTTTATTGTTGATTATTTTGGCTTACAGCTAATGAAAACCCAAAAATCAGTGTCTCAGAAATCTAAAATATTGTATAACACTAATTGGTACTTTTGCCAGTGTGGGCAGTCTGCCAAGTCCTGCTGGAAAATGAAATCTGCATCTCTATAAAAGTTGTCATCAGCAGAGGGAAGCATGAAGTGCTGTAAGATTTTGTGGGAAAACAAAACTGCACTGACTTTAGACTTGATAATAAAACACAGTGGATCAACACCAGCAGATGACTTTCCAAACCATCACTGATTGCAGAAACTTTACACTAGACCTCAATCAGAGCTCCAGACACTGATCCTTTAATTTCCAAATGAAATGTAAAATTTACTGATGATCAGTGATGGTTTGGAGAGACATGTCATCTGCTGGTGTTGATCCACTGTGTTTTATTATCAAGTCTAAAGTCAGTTCAGTTTTGTTTTCCCACAAAATCTTACAGCACTTCATGCTTCTTCCCTCTGCTGACAACTTTTATAATTATTTTATTTTCCAGCAGGATTTGGCACACTGCCCACTGCCAAAAGTACCAATTGACCTATTACAAAATTGAGGGTTGAGAAAACCGTTAGGGGCAAAAGGTAAAATGGGACAGGGCCTTAAATGTGATTAATCTAAAGATGCAATGGCTGATCTTCCAAGAGAGTCCATGAAAATGAAGGTGTTCATCAATTTTAGACTGAAACTAATAAAATTCGCAGGATTTCTTGGTCGCTAACAATCATTTACCATTCATGGCATTCTTCTAGCACAAGATAGCTGCACTGAGGAATCATGAGAAATTAAATGCATTTAGATATTGTGGTGTGTGAAACACTAAATTCAGAAAAACATCCGGGCATTATTCAGATCTGCCCTTTCACACATACAGAGCGTTTGTGTCTTCCTCTGAGAGGCTGAGCGTGACTCTTCAAACCAAACTATGTGATGAATTACAAATCTGATAGGGCACATCCTTTGTGCATTGTATTTTAGGGCAAATTTGTGGGATTTGAGGCACTACGGTTGGTGGATTCCCTAAATAGTGCACACAGGGCACAGTTTTGGATACAGCTCAGGATTTCTGGAACAGTAATAAGCTTTGGATAGAAGAAGAACCTGAAGACCTGCCCAGAATAATATAACGATGCTGTGGCTAATGTTCCATAGCAGTATTGAGAGTCCATTGAAATCAATGTGTTCTACACCATTTCAGACTAAATCTAAGGAAATTAGCAGGTCTTCTTGGCCCAGGAATCACAGAAAGTGAACTTTCTGCCTATTTTTTTTAGAATACTTATCAGAACAGTACAAGCATTATCCAGAGCAGATCTTTCACACATGCAGATGGAGATGTTCTGTGTCAGACATGCTCTCACTACAGGAAATGTTCTGCATGGTTTAGACTAGAGTGGCGCCAATGTAGCGGTTGCAGGAGGCACGGCATGACCCGCTGTGAAATCTCCGGAAAATTACCTGCTCTTTTCACACACTGGCTGACATTGATACTACTGGGATTTCGTACTAGACAATAAGATGAGGATAAGGGGCAGTTAATGCTTAATACACATTATTTGAACATTTGAGTTTGGGTTTGAGTTCGGGGTTACTGTGCATGTGAGAATGTGGCTTTATTAAAGCAACAGTCTGTTCATTTAAGAAATTGGGGATTTAGTGACCTCCCTGGTGAGAATGTGTAACTGCACAGAGTATACATGAAAGAGTACTTTTAATGCAGACTGATGTAAATCTATTGCATTGAGGTATTTCTGAAATATTATGTAAAAAAAAAAGAAAGAAAAGGAAAAATATATACATGCAACAAACCTACCAGACCAGACTGTTTTTCTGAATGAATATTTTAAAACCTCAGGCACCATCGAGCAAATACATGAAAACCTTCAATTACTGTATATTATTTAGTGCTCTCCCAACTCAGGAACACTACAGGGATTGCTGCTTTAGTAGATCAGTCAGAAGGACTCCCTGTATTTCAACTCCTGAACAAGCACAGACCTGCAGGTTACACCGCAGCTTAATACGCTCCCACTTTCATTTCCATAACTTCCCTCTGAAGAGCTGCAGAGCTCCGCTGCTCAAACTCATTCACTGACTTTACCTTGATGCCTTAATTACACTATAAACTCAAGGCCTCAAGTGTGCAGCCTTCTGATGTCGTACTCCGCAGCCCACGGCGATCGCATAAAATACAGTTTAGCCTCCTGATCATACTGAACACTGCACTGATCACACCGTCAGACAAGCTGTCAGCATATCTACCATCCACAGACGCTTTTTTTTTTTTTAAATCAGGCTTTACTGTTTTTAGAGGAGATGGCGCAGACACCGTTCCAGAGATCAGCTGATATCAGCAGAAAACACAGGATAGGATATCACAGGGGAAAAAGAACGAATGTGACCCGACTGTGTAAGAAATCTAGTGTTAGTCAGTCACACACTCACACTGGGGTGTGATGCTCTGTGTGTGTTTGTGTCTTTCTGCTGTGGGGTGGGGTTGGTGGGGGTGATTGAGTAGTGGACACAGTACTTTTAAAACTGGGGTCAGTATCAGGTCAGAATCGGGTCAGTATTGGCCAACATGCGCAATTTCAGTATCATTATCCAAAATGAGGAACACACAAAAACAGAGACAGAAAGAGAGACGTACGGAAAGAGAGACATAGAGAAAGAGACCCACACCCACAGAAAGAGAGAGACACCCACAGAAAGAGACACCCACAGAAACAGACACCCAAAGACAGAGAGACATCCACGGAAAGAGAGAGACATCCACGGAAAGAGAGAGACATCCACGGAAAGAGAGAGACATCCACGGAAAGAGAGAGACATCCACAGAAAGAGAGAGACATCCACAGAAAGAGAGAGACATCCACGGAAAGAGAGAGACACCCACAGGAAGAGAGAGACACCCACAGAAAGAGAGAGACACCCACAGGAAGAGAGAGACACCCACAGGAAGAGAGAGACACCCACAGGAAGAGAGAGACACCCACAGGAAGAGAGAGACACCCACAGGAAGAGAGAGACACCCACAGGAAGAGAGAGCCATGGAAAGAGAGAGCCACCCATAGAAAAGGACAGTGAGACAAATAAACATGAATTAAATGGAAAGAGAGGAAAAAAGATAGAAACAGAAAGAAAGAAAGAAAGAAAGAAAGAAAGAAAGACAAAAATAAGACATGGAGGAAGAAAAGTAGAGACACAGACACAAAGAAAGATAGCACAAAACGAGACAGCAAAAGAGAAGATGAGAAAGAGGCAAAAAGAGGGAGAATATAGAGGAGAGAGAGAGAGAGAGAGAGAGAGAGAGAGAGAGAAAGACAAATGGAAAGAGAGACAGAGACACACGGAAAGGGAGAGAGTGAGAGAGAGACGCTCCCTGCCTCAAGGCTGTTTGTCTTAGCCGGGCTCGTTGTTCTGGTCTCACATTGATGCTGTTTTCTCACACTGAACCGTGAGAAGCGTCACAGGGCCGTGTCAGCCCCGCAGCCCTGCAGCCCTCATGACAGGCCGGTTTCAGGCCCATCAGCCTGATTATGCTGTTCTGCTGTAATCGCTGAGAAAACCGAGAGGCATTCCAGACCAGTCCAGATCTGCGCAGGCGGCATGCGCAGTCACTCTGTAGCCTGGGCTTCTTGGGTTTCAGCAGGGGGACGCTGTCGCTGCGGGCACCTTCACCCCTCAGCCCGGGACAAAAACACAGCAGCTGTGCAAACCCCTTCACTGTGGCATCCAGTGCTGGGTGTTACTGATAAAAGACTAGAGCGCAGTATTCCAAACACATCACAGCAGGGGAGATTTTAGAGTCTGCATTAATAAAGTAATGAACCCACGCTTTTAGAGTACTAAATTACAGCAACACTGAACAGACAGGAAACGTAATTTATTATTGGATATGCACCTGGAATATGTTATAGAACACATTATTAATGATTGTTTCCAGCTAGAACTGTCCATGAGATTAGACAAGCAACTCTGGCAGATATCACCTTCATATTTAATGCAGGAGATCCAGCAGAAAAAAAAACACTAAAACCTCAGTGCAGCACTTTTTACCTTTCATGGGACACCACACCAGCATGTCAGTTCAATCAGAAAACATCCAGCAAATTATATAATTACACAGCAACAGGTTATTGTACATTAATGCTGCCAAAGAGTCAGAGTATTGATTTTTTCTTTACATATTCAATTCATAATAAAAAAAAATAATTTACAGCTATTATAAATAATAATAGATTCTTTTTGTATGTTCTGTTTTACGCTAAAAAAAAAAGAAAAAAAAAAGCAGAGTAGACAAACTACCCTGGGGCCAAACTGGATCAAACTGACCTGAATATTATGGAATTTATGTTTTGATGGTTGATTTTTTTTAATATTTTGGTATATCAACAACATGGCCACTACTCATAATGCACCTAACTTTGAAGTCTAAGGCTATGTTCACTAGGGGTGTGACAATATATCGATGTTGTGATATGTTGTATAGCTTCGATTGTATTGATAAGTGGCGTCAAAAATTCTATATTTTTATTGAAAGACTTGCCCGTAAAATCAATGCTTGATGTGGTGGCACTATTCAAATGAATAGATAAATAAACCTGTGGTGAAGTGTATTGGTGGTCTAATTCCATAGTTCTTGGTATTTGCATATTTAGTTTTTTTTTATAATCTTCAGTAACACAGATGTCGTGTAGTACTGTAGAGAATAGTCCTGTGATAGTTACAATGCAGAATAACAGTACATTATTAGTGCATTATTAGTATCATGATATTCTGGATCATCGACTTCTGTTTTTAAGTCTGATAAAATTCTTGTATTTTTTTTTATTTCTCAGTTAGGGGTGTGCCATATAATATCGAATGCAATAATACAATTTAATTTTCATTTTGTTGCAGTAGAGTATTCTTGAAATCCTTTTTTAAATTCAGTAGTTTGTCATATCACCAAAAGTATCGCTATCGCGAAAATACCATGAAATATCGTGATATTATTTTAGGGCCATATCGGTCTTTCTTAGAGTCAGACTCTGCTTAAACATTGTTCTGTTTTTTTTTGTTGCACAAGAAAACTTAAGTTTAGAAGCCTTTATATTTTTTCAAAACAGAAACAACAGGAATTGTGAGCCTAATCTGTTGTGCCCATACTAAAGATTATATTAAAAATATATATTAAAACATTGGTTCTTAATTCACCACTAACACAGATGATCTATGAGCCAGCACTACCAGCAGTTCAGAGGCCCCTATACAGAAGTGCTCATTCACCAACCCCCTCACATGGCTACAGGTGGGCCTGTGGCCTTCGCCTTTACTGCTACCTTTACCGTTAATGCTCGCACCAAAGCCTGAGACAGACTGCTGAGCATGTTGGCCTTGTATGGACTGGGAGAAGTAAAGTTTCTTGGAAATCAGATGAGTCATCCATTAAAAAACAATACCAATAATTCTTACTGCAAGCTGAGAATGACAGGAACTGATTTAGCAATAAAAAAATTAAATTAAATAAAAAATTAAAAGATTGCTTAAAAGCTCAGATCCTCGACCAGACAGGCTTTAAACGTTCTAAAACACTCCCAGATTAACAAATGCATCTAATAACTCCAGTCAGACACGGCCTTCAGAGAGAACGCCTCACTTCCGAGCTCAACAAAGCCCGAGATCAGGCCACGCTGCCCCACCATACGTCAGCCATGTTTATGTATGCAGTGAATGTAATCAACATTAGCTGGGCTACACAAAAGAGAGGCAGACTCCTTTGACAGGCTGCTGAATGGGGCTCATTGCCTACATTTCCATCACAAAAGGCCAGACTTCAACTCTGACTTCTGTCTGGGTTCGCAGAGTGAACGCTCTGCAGCCGCCTCCCACTGCGAGTGCACAGGCTGGCTGTTTTACCAGCAACAAAACTCAGCCTGTTTACAGACATAGGCAGCACTGTTTTACTACTCAGTAAGCACATCACTGCTGTAATTCCTCCAAAACAACTTATTTCATCTTAAAAAAGAGAATATATACAGAGGCAAAAATTTATTCTAGTGGAAAGTATGCCAGTTTTTGATGACCTTCATATCTTCAATATCCAGTGGCTCAACTGTGCTGAGGTGTTGTATGATAAAAAAATAAAAATAAAAAAAGGGTTTTTGTTTTATGTTTTATTAAATTCAAGAGTTCAAGATAGGTCTGAACATTATAAATAACTATATAACTATAAAGAAAAAACTAACTGCTAGCACATGTTCACAGCAAATTACATTATCAAGTTATCGTGCAATATATGGACCTGGGCCTTTTACAAAAACTAAATCTCTTAAGCAACATATCTCCACTTAAACGGCAATAAACAAAATTTCAGCCATTTTAAGCTTTTATGAAGAATTTATACCACGGATTATGGCTACACAAATATAATATCAGCTTTGATATTACAGAAGGTGCATTGTTTTGGGCAATGTTTAAAAATATTATTTGCTGCTTGATACAAATAATAAAAAAAAACATTTCCACTGTTTTATTTTGTATGCCAATCTACCAGATTAACAATTATATTTAACCAATTATAATAAATTCTTGTTAAATTTTTGATACACAAATTTCATCATTAACATCATGACATGTTAGATAAATGACAACTAGCAAATTTTGAGCAAAAAAAAAAAAAAACAGTATTTTTTTAAAACACAAGATATATATTTTTAAATATCGTCCAGACCTACAAGTGATGATATGAAAAAATAGCATAAAAATGCAATTAATCTTTATTTTTAAAAGCTTTTTTGCTGCTTGATAAAAATAAACATTCCCACTTTCATTATTTTGCTTGACAATCATCAATATCAGATTAACGGAAATATTTACCAATTCTTTTTTTTCCCTAATTATTGATACACAGATTGCATTATTAACATCATGACATGTAAGATAAATGACATCTAGCGAAATTTAGGGTTTTAAAATGCAATTACACATTATTTTTTAAAGAGCAATGAATTTTTAATTGTTAGTAATACTTAGAATTGGAATTCAAGAATTTAAAAACGCACAAATATCCTAAATAAATAAAATAAAAACACTTTTTTGGTTTTAAACAAATTCAACATATTGGCTTATTCCAGCTAATGGGCTTTCCTTACTTAGTAAACACAGTGGACAATATTGACTTTGGCAAAAGTTAGAGGTTATGTACGATAAACCGATAAAGCATAATCATTGTGACAGGCCTATATGGACCTGAACTTAGATCAGTCTGCAGTAGGTGAAGAAAAAGTATAGCTCCTAAACTATTATTACAGTTGTAATTTATATTATAGTCTGTTTGTCTATCACAAGTTATTTCTATTATTGTGTACCTTTAAAAAAAAAGTGTAAATGCATTATAATGCTTTTCTCGTCAAACAATTTGCAAATCATTTAAAAAAAGAAAATTATTAATATTAATTAGTGCAAATATTTCTGGAACAATACATCGCACCCCCAAAAAACAGTTATAGTGATAGGCCCAGTGTGAAAGAACGTCCAAGGTTACATCTCAAGGGCAGCCAGCTTTCTATTCACTGCAACTCTATATATGCAGCACCATACTGGACCCACCATCATGAAATGAAGCCGTGGCCATGAATGTTTTATACCCCCTCAGGACAGGAATATGAATATGATGATGCATATGTTAGCATGAGGGCAACTTAAGCCCAGGGCCATTAACACACTCCTGGATGCTGTTGCTTGTATTGTAAACGCGCGTGCAGACAGATAGCAGGGCTGAGCATGCAGGAGACACTGTACTCAACACAACATGCCATTCTGTGGAGGCGTCTCAACTGTCAATGAACTCTGTGGCCTTATTTTACACATAGCACATTTTAGCATGGGTGAGGAGCTTAAACTAGCTGCTAAACTGATGGGAGCATAGTGCATTGTGGTTTATATACAGCTGAGCAGGGTAAAATCATGACCCACTTGTTGCGACTCTCAACAATGGATCATGTCTCATCTCTAAGAAACATTTAAATACTTACTTTTTTATTCTCTTGCTTGCTTGCTTTTTGTAGTTGATAAGCATTATGAGCATCATTATTTTGACAGTTTGTTGCATTAATGCATCTGTGCTTTTTATGATTTTATTTATTTTCGTAAATATATATTTTTATTTTTTGTCTGTAAAGCACTTTGTAAGCTGCTCTGGAAAAGTGCTTTATAAATAAAGATTGCTTACTTATTTTGGTTACATATGAACAATATAACTGAAAACTAGTTCAGCATATCTACCTAACTATGGAAAAAAAGTAATATTTCTTAATCTCAATATATTACTTATTTTTGGTTGATAGAATTTAATTAAGATATTGATAAACAGTGTAAAATCAACTGCTCGTGGTGTAAAAAAATCTTTGATTTTACCAAATTGAAAATCTCTGGAATACAATCAAGAGGAAGACAGATGATCACAAGCCATCTAACCAAGCTGAACTGCTTGAATCTTTGCACCAGGAGATGCATAAAGTTATCCAAAGGCAATGTGTAAGACTGGTGGAGAAGAACATGCATTGAAACGCATGAAAACAGGGATTAAAAACAGTGACTCAACAATAAGAAACCCTTAATTTCTCTAGGGTACAACTGAGGTCCCCAAACCACCTGGAGATATACTGTATATTTTATCAGGTCTCACCTCTAACCCAATGCAACATCCCATATAACAATCTCAATTGTGAGGCTCTTATGATTTTAATGATGGATAGTTAGGTGGTTTTCAGGTGGGCACTGGATCTGAGTGGGTTTGTTCATGTGTTTTTGCTAAGACCCAGTAGGGCTCCTCACACCGGCCCCACATGGGCATGTTATCTGGGACACCCCATTCAGCTAATCAAAGAGACAGAGGACTGCTGGAGTAGAAGGAAGATAAATGGAAGATAAATGCAGCTCAGAAAACAAGCTGCCTGGTCACTGTGAGAGCCAGACCACAAAAACAACATTTACCTTATATTTAGCCTAATAATCTAAAGTGGGTTTACTCTGTGGTCCGGACAAGGTGGCTAACTTTACCACAAATAGTGACCAGACCATCTATTATAGGTTGTTTTAGCTACATACGTGTACCATAATAATGCAGGCATGGAGAGTGTTCTGGAGCTGAATTACCCTGTTAAAAAAAAATCTAGTTCTATAGCAACTTTTGTTGGTAGCTGGTTGCTTGTGGTGTATACTGAGTCATTGGTGGTCAAGGTGGTTAAAAAGCTGGTGATTCAGGCAAAAACAAAACACATGCTGGTAAGATATCTGATTAGCCAGCTGTTGACAAGAAGGGTGGGTGTTTAATGCTTGTAAACCATCTAAACCATCAAACCCAAACTCAAACATACTCTATGCTGGTCAAGACCATCTAAGCTGGTCAACCAAGCTGATATTGCTAGATAGTCATGCTGGTTATACTAGTTATCCGGTTTTGTTTAGGTAGAGGGTCAATGTCATTCAAGCTGGCCAACCATATTGGTTTTACTGGTCATGCTTATTGTTCTGAATGGTCAAGCTTGGTTATGATGATTATCCTGCTTTGTTTAGGTTGACCTTTTTTGTAATCGTACTCAAAAAACACACACATATATATATATATATATATATATATATATAGCATACTCTATATGCTGGTCAACATCATCCAAGTCGCTTCACCAAATTGATATTGCTGCTTCCTCACATTGTTTTTTCAGCATGGTCAAGCTTGGTTTTACTTTTTTTTTCCAGCTTTGATGAGTGTGACCATGTGTGTAATCCAGCTAAACTATCAAAGTCTCCAAAAACACCATATATGCTGGTCAACATCATCTTAGCGGGCCCCCAACTGATCTTTCTAGTCTGGGTTGTTGTTCTGCATGGCAAAGCATTAGTTTGATTAGGTTTCTCATGATTGTAAACCATCAAACCCAAACTGAAACATACTCTATGCTGGTCAAAATCAACTAAACTGAACCATCAAGTTGATATTGCTAGCTATCCATTCTGGTTGTTCAGCATTGTTAAGTTTGGTTATACTTGTTATCTGACTGTAGATATACCATGCTTGTAATCAAACTCAACCGAAAGTACCCCAAAAATGGTCAAACTCAATTTCAAACATACTCCATGCTGGTCAAAACCGACTAAGGCGAACCCTTAAATTGGTATTGCTAGTCATGACCAAGCTTGATCATTCTGGTTACCCAGCTTTGTTTAGGTTGGCCATAATCCAGCTGAACTATTAATCTAGGAATCTCAAGTTTGAGTCTAAGAGTTTCAAACACACCCTATGCTGCTGGTGAAGAGGTTTACATTGTTTTTTTAAGCATGGTTCAGGTAGACCATGCTTGTAAACCATTGAACTCAAACATACCCTATGCTGGTCAAAATCATCTAAAATGGATAAAATGGTCCACCAAATTGATCTTGCTAGTCATGACCAAGCTTGTTCATACTAGTTACCCAGCTTTGTTTAGGTAGACCATGCTTGTTAACCATGATCCAGTTAAACTGTGACACTATGAGACAAACTGTGAGTCTTAAACATAAGGTTACCCTGTGCTGGTGCAGCAGTTTATAACCAACCTCCTTTTCTCATGTTTTTAATCAGCAGGGTTTACAGGAGATAATATTTAGCTAATCTTTGGTTTTTGTTTGTGTGTGAGTTGCTTTGGCCACAGTGACCACAGAGACCGGGAGCCTGGCTGCTGGCACATTCCCACCAAACACATTTCCAACCGGAAACGTTGTACCGCAAAAATAGGGCAAACGAACACGACGGGAAATTGACATATTGAAGTTTAAAAATACGCTAAAATACTGTAACATTAGTGAGCGGGCTTAGCGCCATGGCGGCTGGGCTCGGGTAGCCTCTTCGCCGCCAGCGGACACGCTACTGACGCTGTGCACGAGATTCACTACATTCACTATTCGCTACTTAATAAATAAACAGCCAGCGAGCGAGTCGGCGTCTCATTCGAATTCTCCGTTCCACCTTAAATTCTACCGCAATTTGCACTAGAAGCGCTCCGGCCCTAAAGCGGTGTGAATGGAGCAGAGAGGGCATTTAAGGTGGACTGGAGAATTCGATACAGAAGCCAACTCCGACCGCGTAAATACAGACGGAGCGAAAGCGTGTGTGCATGAACGGCGGCTAAACGCGCTACTCACCATCGCCCAGTGCGATTAATCCCGCCACCACCAGCAACCAGGAGACGACGCTTCGTGCCAGAGCCATGACTGCGAGATTCCCATCGCTCCGCATTAATGCATCTGTGGGGAGATGTTGACAACAGAGCCGAGCTGAACGGGAGCACACGCCATAGTCCGACAGCCTGTTAAAGGTGTGTGTGTGTGTGTGTGAGAGAGAGAGCGAGCGCGCGAGTGTGTGTGTGAGTGTGTGTGTGTGTGCGGTGTTAAAGGGGAAGGGCTCCACGCCTCGGCTCCTTTGTTGTGGCCACATCTCACTAAGCACTCACTAGTGAGGGGGTATTAGAGGGGGATTAGTGAGCCCAGCCTGTACATTACACTGGGGGTGAGTAGTGACTAGTTGCACGCACTCTACTCATGTACTTATAAAGCTCAGGGATTACTGACATTTTTCATATTTATATATTTATATCTATATATTTTTTTTCAGAAACATTTTTTTTCAAATACAAAGACAAAGACAGCACGTGTTGAAATTAAGCACATGTTGTGATACACATACAAAGAAAAATATACAAGTACCAAAAAACTGATACATACACAGCAACATTCCTTGCGTACAATGGCAGTAAACTCAACACTGAAAATTGCATTTCTGGATAGGGTTACACAGAACTGGAAAAAAGGTGGAAAACAGTTAAGGTGCAGAACTGGTTGCCATATTTTAGTAGTGTATCAAAGCTGTTCCAAATGGAGCACATTAGCAAATTCTCTGATCCATTCTTCAAATGATGGTGCAGCTTCTAAATGTTTGTTGTAGTATTCATCTGTTTACCAAGAGAACACCAAGAGAAACTGCTTTTTTGGTTGTTCAGACTCAGATAAGACTATTCAATTCTCAATGTAGCTACTAAGGAGTCTTGCACACAGATTCTATCAAATGCTGAGACTTCCAAATGTGTGAAGTTTAGGTGCAGTAAAGGCCTGGAAAAGCATCATAAACGAGTATTAGACATCACAGTGTTTGGTGATGTCCATGGTCCAGAATTCAGCCAGGCATTATCTACAAAGGATTCTGAACAAAGTATTAAAACTTAAAAATTACTTTTGAGCTGCTAAAATGAGCAGTTTTTGTAGAAAAACGCTTCATAGGATATTTTTGTTCAGCACCTTGAATTAAACCTGAAAGTCTACACTTTAATTGTATTTCATTTGTTTCATTTTAAATCCAATGTGGTGGCATCCAAAGTCCAATTATTTAAGATTGTGTTTATGAAGCGTTTAAGATTAACAGTATTTCAAGGACTCAAAAGTAATATAAATAAAATGTTCATTTTGAATACTTTTTGAAGTCTCTAACCAATGGATATCACCAAACACTGGGTTCCCTCCTTAATGATGTTTTGCCAGGACTTTACTGTAGTTATCTTCAGCAGTTGCTGACCTTTGGGTCTTTCTAGCTTTAGTTTTGTCTTAAGCAAGTGAAATTCAGCTCAGTCAGGTTGATGGTTGCATTTCCTGAACTTTTAAGTCAAGTCAAGTCAAGTAGTTTTATTGTCAATACTGCATATGTACAGGACATACAGAGAATTGAAATTACGTTACTCTCCTTCCCAATTTTACAGCAAGTACAGAAAATAGATATAATAAAAGAGAATGGGAGACACTATGAGTACAATACAGCAGGGACACAAATAGACATACATGAGACAAAAACAAGGTGCAGTAGTGTGGGGAGAAATAGATATATAAATATAAGTAAAAAAAAAAGAAATAGATATATAATATAAAAGAGTGGGAGACACTATATGTACAATACAACAAGACACAATAAACATACGTAAGACAATAGTGCAATATTGATGGTGATTGCGATGGAATGAAAGTATAAATAGTATATAACAGTAGTGCAAATATGGTATATGGTATATAGCTTAAGGCTGGTAAAGTGAATGAGTGCGTAAAGTTCTTAAAGTTCACAGTTTATGGAGAATTAAAGTGCAAATTGAGGATAGGACGAATAGGATATTCATTCGTGCTCTTGAATTAAACCTGAAAGTCTACACTTGAGCTGAATCTCATTTTAAATCCATTTTAAATCCAGTGTGGTGGCATGCAGAGCCCAAATCATGAAGGTTGTGTCACTGTCCAAATATTTATGGACCTAATTGTATGTGTCACAGACCCATTAAAAGCTGTAGTGTAATTTTTCTTACAGCACTCTGTCCTTCACTTTAAAGAAGAAATCCGGTGTGAAGTGAACTTGAGGTGTAGTGACACATGATTAAGAGTGTGAATTTTTGTTGAATAGCCCACAGTTAACTCCAGATGTTTCCTATAACTGCAAAAAGCATTTACTCAACGTCAATGAGCAATTTCTGACCATTCCTCCCTGCAGATGTTCATCAGATCAGTTCATCAGTATTTCTGCAATGACCTGTATGCACTTTGAGTCATCTTGATGACATCCCATAATTTCTCAGTAGAATGAGTCAGAAATCTTACGCGGCCATTCCAGCAAAACAAATCACAAATCTGCTTTTCACCCTGCTGCACTTACATTCTCTGGGAAAATATTTGGATACACCTTTGTTTCTGTGTCCAGTTCCTAAGGGAGCAATGCAGCCCGAAACTATGATCCTCCCTTCACCATGCTTCACAGTTTGGATAAGGTTTTATGAAACACTACAGTAAGGATCATAAATAACAGTACTTATGACATTAACAAACATTGTTAAATGATTGAGTCTGGTCTGTCTTTAGTGTATTTTGTCTTATATGTATATAACAGGGATCTTCTTGTATCTAATGGTATTATATTTGCATGTAAATAATGTAAACTATTTCATGTTTATTATTTATTAATATGACTCACTTACATGGGCAAAATGATTGGCAATGAAGTTCATGTTAGTAGTGGTGGGTAAAGTGTATTAGATTACTAGCGTTAGTGCAGATTGGTAAAAAAAAAAATAAGACACCACTTAAAAATGATGAGTATCTTTGATTTTAGCAAATTGGAAACCCCTAGAGTATAATCAAGAGGAAGATGGATGACCAGAAGTCATCAAATCAAGCTGAACTGCTTGAATCTTTGCACCAGGAGTAAAGGTATAAAGTTATCCAAAAGCAGTGTGTAAGACTGGTGGAGGAGAACATGCCAAGATGCATTTTAAAAAAAACTGTGATTAAAAAACAGGCTTATTCCACCAAATATTGATTCCTGAATTTTCAAAACTTACTTTATGAATGTGTACTTTTTTTTTTTTTTTTGCATTATTTGAGGTCTGAAAGCTCTGCATCCTTTTTGTTATTTCAGCCATTCTCATTTTCTGCTAACTAATGCTCTGAAGGACAAAGTATTTAGTTAGAATTTGGGAGAAATGTTTATAGAATAGTAGTTTATAGAATAAAACAACAATGTTAATTATACTCAAACTTATACCTATAAATAGTAAAATCAGAGAAACTGATTCAGAAACTGAAGTGGTCTCTTAATGTACAGTATGAATATAAAGGGCGATATTCAGCCGTTAACCTTTAGACAATACCTCATCTCCACCCCAGAGCAGGCTTCTGAGAGACTCTTTTCTTCAGGCCAGGCAGTTTCTTACACAGAGTTTGTCTAAGAATAAAAGCCCCAGACAAAGTGCTGGAGAGGATGGGCGCAGTGTTGCCTGTGATGTGGTGCAGTGGATGATGCTTTGTCAGTTTATCCTCTTCTGTCCACTGCCAGGGGCCACTATCTACGGCTCTGGCGCCAGAGTTGTCTTAGTGAGAAAAAGGCTTTTGTGCGAAGCATGAGACTGAAATGAGCTTAGAGAGCCCCTGCGAGCAGTCTGGAGAGCAGGCAGGACACCCAGAGAGGGCCATAAGCCTGTCAATGGGAGGAATAAAGCTAGATCTCTGCTCTCCTCCAGTAGCAGAAGATTAATTACAGCATATGGCAGCAACAAAGAGCTCTTTATTTTCTTCTGCTGCAGTAAAATGCTTTGTATGAACAAATTTTAAGGTTAGAGCTTGTTTGTGCGTAGAGATATCTACATAGCTGCTCTTTGCTCGGGATGTTTACGATCTCCGGATGACGGGTTAGGAGGAGAACCTCGTGATTTTCATTTCCAGCAATAAAAGAGGCATTTGATACCGGTCCTTATATCCCTTCATTAGCCACATGATGCTAGTGGATCCTCCGCTCTGGAGATAGATAGAGCCTTTGCTGTTGCTTTCGGTGCACACAACAACCTCAAACACAATCTATAATCTAATTAGACTAAGATTCCTTTCAAGTTGCTTTTAAAGCGCAGGGTAATACGCTGCCTCGCTATTGGCTTCTTCTTGGTCTTGGTCCACTGTTATCATTAGACTCCTCTCTTTCGCCTGACTCCAGAGAAATCTAGTGCCTGCACTGTCTCTTAAGTGGGGTCATATCTTTCTATTATCAGCTTGTTGAATTTATCTGCATGTTCATATCTGAAATAGGAAACAGGGCTATTTTCAATCCAGATGTCATAATGCTCCCAGAGTTCAGAAGAGTTTAGGAGAAAGAGCCTTTTCTTAAAGAGGCCTCTAGGGGTGGCGATATGGCCCTAAAATAATATCACAATATTTCATGGTATTTTCACCATAACGATACCCTTGATATGACAAAACACTGAATAAAAAATTATTTGAAGAATACACTACTGTGACAAAATGAAAATTCAATTTTATTAATGTATGCAATGTGATATGGCACACCCCTAACTGAGATATAAAAATTAAAATAATTGTATCAGATTTGTAATTAAAGTCAATGATCCAGAATATCATGATACTAATAATGCACTTTAAATAGTTCAATATATCCAGGATTAAAGTAAAATAAATGATACTGGACAGATATAATCTGTCTCTAGTAGATATATGATGGGAAATGAGAACAGTGTGAATTTTTCTTTTGCTAAAAACAGCAAAAAAGTAGTACCCTGATGTGATAATTAGGGGTGGGTGATATGGCACGATATTTCAGGGTATAAGAAAATGTTCAGGACTTAGACACAATAATCTCAATTACGGGTGGAACAATATAACGATATTATGATATATTGTGTGATTTTTATCGCATTGTATCGTATCGATACTTGTTGTCAAACACTGATAGTTTTATTGAAATGTAAGCACTCTAAGTCTCGCATCCCCAGACACAGTCTCAATTAGCACAATATACTGTAGGTACAATATATTGATAACGCAATATATTGAATCATTTTGATTGTATCATATTGTATCGATATGTGACATTAAATATCAATATTTTATTGAAACATACACACTCTAGACTACAGACTTGCAACCCTATTTGACTTACTCTATGTGGTGGCACTAATATAAAAGGGTAGAATAGAGTAAACCTGCAGTTGAATATTGAATATTGTTGTTAAATTCTTCTACACTGGCACCAATTGTCACGTTCTTGTCCTGTTCTGTGTCTCACCTGTCTGTCTCTGGTTTTTTTTTTGCCATCCTGTTGGTTCATTTACCTTTCCTGAGCATCCTCGTCTCAGCACATGTTCAGTTCTCCCACCTGTGTTCATTTGTAGCCCCGCCCCCTTATTACTTATCCCCAGGTGTTTCCCGTTTCCTGTTCCCTCCATGTGTATTTAAGCCTCTGTGTTTTCAGTTTTCGAATTTGTCGGTTCTTGTACTTTTTTTAACGTCTGTTCAGGTTTCATGTGGTTTTCTCTAATTACTCTAATCTCTGTTTCTGTGTTGTTAATAAATATTACTTTCATTTGCGTTTGCTTTCCGCATCCTCTTCCTGCTTCATCCTGACACCAATAAATCCATATTTTCTGCTATTTGCTTACTTAATAGTATTTTATCTTCTTCAGTAACACAGATGCAGATTGAGTATTGCAGAATCACAGGATTCTGATTTTTGTGATTGATATTGTGGGCAGTGTATCATGACAATATCGTATTTTATCATTATAACATATTGTGATATTGATATTTTGTCCAATCCCTAATCATAACTAGTAGTACCATTTTTTTTATCAATACCCATTATTGCTACTTATTCATTATTATTTCTATATCCATTATAAGGATTATATATTATACATGGCTGTATAGTAATTCTTTTTTTATCAATAATCTATATGTAGTAAGTATTCCGACCAAAGGAGGATGGGTCCCCCCTTGTGTGAGCCTTGGTTCCTCCTAAGGTTTCTTCCTTCTCCAGCTCTGAGGGAGTTTTTCCTTCTATTTTTTATGTTTTATATATTGTTTGATTCTTTTTCCTGTTACCAGGTGTCAATAAAGCTACTTTGTGACAAAATCAGTTGTAAAAAGTGCTGTATAAATAATGCAATTTGATTTGATTTCATTCAAATGCTGAGCAGTAGGCCGATAGTGGCACAATGGAATCAAGACTGTGTACAATGAGTCTGTCTAGTATGACAGACCACACAGTAGATACTCTACACAGCCCCCCTGCCGCCCCATTACACACTGTTAAAAATATACAGCCCCCCCCCCCCCCCCACCCTCGCTCCATCTGACCCACCAGACAGACTGGGCTTTCGTCGGAGAATTATCTCCCCCAAAGTCTGCGCGAGCTCGGCCACAGACAGATGGATATACTGAGAACAGACACACGCGAGCACAGATATAGATAAAGCTGCAGACAGAAATCAATGCCCATCCCCTCACTGACTCATACAGTGGTCCTCTTTCACCATCAATGGGAACTGGACACTTGACTAATGGAACTGATTGGGAGACTTTGCTAATGGGACTTTCTTTTTTCCTGACGTCTCTATTCAGAAAGTTTAAAAGGGGCTGATTCCCAGTGTTTGTGCAGAATCACTTAACCCTCCTGTTATGTTCATTGGTCAGAACCAGCAGTGATGTTCCTGGTTCATATTGACCCATTGCATGTTTAATTTTCCAAAAGAAATCTGAAAGAAATCCTAACAAGCAGTGTAAATATTTAATTACTAACTCCATTGCTAATTATTATCAATATAATTAATATTTAGTGCAATAGTGTTTCTTACCTATAACAGGTAATGGTTCAAGTAGGATAATTCACTCGTTTTTCATTTAAAAAAAAGATGTTCAAACATGCTTTTTTTTATGTTTCTCTACTTGATTACTTTCGAAAGACCAGCATAAAAAACAATAGTTTTACACAACATTGAAACATAACATTTCAATTTTGATTTAATTTAATTTTTGCAGGGGATGGTTGCAAATATATGAGATGAACCATTTTTATATTGTATGTTGATTACACTGATTAAGGCAAGCAGAAGACGTTTCATACTTCAAGTGAGGCCTGATAGTGAATGCAGACTGTTTGGACGTCCCATTTCTGAAGGGATATATATTCGTGCATCTCAAAAAATTAGAATCTCGTTGAAAAGTTACTTTTTTTTTCAGTAATTCAGTTCAAAATGTGAAACTCATATATTATATAGATGTATTACACACAGAGTGGTCTATTTTATGCGTTTATTTATTTTGTTGTTGATGATTATGTCTTATAGCCAGTGAAACCCCAAAAATCTGTGTCAGAAAATTAGAATATTATATAAGATCAATTGGTACTTTTGGCAGTGTGGGCAGAGTGCCAAATCCTCCTGGAAAATAAAATCCGCATCTCCATAAAAGTTGTCAGCCGCACCAAATCGTAGAGAAAAAAATCCTATTTGTGACAAACCTTGTTGGGTCAGTGTACTTTAAGCATGCTTAAAAAAATGTATGTTGCCGATATATAGATTCTTTCCACCTCACAAAACCACACATTGTCTGTGGGTAAATAGGTGATAAACTGGTCCCCTGGCCTGACCAGGAAAAGGTGGGTAAAAAGATGTCTAGAAGGCTGGAAATGGTTTTAAACTAAGAAATCTTATCGTATATGTATGGTTATATCATAAATTGTGTTCTTGTGGCCTGGTGTATACGTGTCAGTACGTGCAGGCAGAGATTTATACCACAATTCTCCTCATTTGGCATTCACATTTCCATGAATAAGAGATGTGAGACAGGGTAAATATAGGTCTGAGTGAAACCCTATCAGGGAGGATGCATTCAGCATTGTATCCATGAATACTACAGCGCTGAGGTGTGTCTTGGTTACCCCCTTGGGATATCAGGTCCTTCAGCGCCTTTCCTATTGTTCGGAACAATACCGTGATGCACGGACACTGCACGTACAATGCAGGAACAAATGGATCGAATTAAAGCGTAATGCATTCCTCATCACCAGAATAAGCCTGCTCAGACATTATTATTATATTTAAAACCAGAGGAGCTGCTGAGAGCAGTCTGAGGTAATACAAACCACAGAGCTTCTCACCAACCCTGAAGCTTCTGATGCCCCCTAGTGTTTAAAAGCAGCTTCTACACTTGCGCTCCGGAGACTGGAGACACTTTACTTTAACAAGGCAGTGGTTCCCAGCCCGGGTCATGAGAGAGAGAGGCCCTTGTCCCGCAGGGTTTACTGGTTTTAAATAAACCAGCACACCCACTGTAACTGGAAAAGAGGGCTGGATCAGAGATGAGCAGTTGGATTAGAGGTGCTGGAAGCAGTGAAATCATGTGCAGGACCTGGTTTAAACCTAAAATTGATGTTTTTGGGTCAGTTGTCTACCTAGTGTTGGACTGAACTACATTAGCACTAGTTCCTGGTGTCACTCACAGTGTTTCAGTACTGATAGGAAGGCAGTACCAAGACATATTCATGACTTTTCTGATACATACTTTGTAAGTACAAACTGAATGTGGGTATGCCTTAAGCAAGACACTGGCTTCCTCCAGACTCTGATCTCTTGATTTCCAAATGAAATACAAACTTTACTGATGATCAGTGATGGTTTGGAGAGACGTGTCATCTGCTGGTGTTGGTCCACTGTGATATATCAAGTCTAAAGTCAGTGCAGTTTTGTTTGCCCACAAAATCTTACGGCACTTCATGCTTCCCTCTGCTACTGACAACTTTTATAGAGATGCGTATTTCATTTTCCAGCAGGACTTGGCACACTCCTAGGGTGATGTCGATTAGCACAAGGAGTCTGTGAGCTATTGTATCAGAACCGAGTTGCTGCACTTTACTCCGAGTGCACTGTGATGCTACTAGGCAATGCTGCATCAGCAGCAGCTCAAAAAGAGGCAGTGATTGGCTTCCTGTATTGAAGGAGGCATGTGCTAGTATTCATTCTACTTGTGTTGAGGCATCACTAGTGATGGGGGATATACAGCTGGCTAGCAGTTGATTGGTTGGGACAATTGGCCAGATAAATTGGGAGAAAAACCTTATAAAAATTGTATTTAAAAAAATACAGAAAGTTTATTTGGGTAGGCTATGCTTTGCTGCAGATAAAATTAATAGTAAAATTAAATAGCCTCAGATTGACTGTTTACAGACTGCACCACTTCTGCGGCACATTCATGCAAAATGTGTGTTTTCTCCACAGTCGATTGCTTCACAAATATTTATATTTTGTCTTAATTTCTCGTTAAATAATTGTATGCTGATTAATGTGTGAATATAATATTTTTTTTATTTACATGTATATATTGTCCCATTTCCAAACTTATACTTATAACTTATAGATATAATTCACTCTGCTTATGAAAGACTGGATTTAAATAAACTATATTTGGCATATACTGTATAATCTGTCTTTGTTAGATATGCATTGAAAAATTAGCATAGTATGAACTTCCCTTTTGCATCAAGTAACAACAGATGTTTAAAATAATAATCATTTGACCCTAGGAGGTCACTTGTGCTCTCTCAGGGCTCCAGCAGCTGATGGCAAGCTGCATGACCTGGATATGAACAAGTGATCTCCCAATCATAGTGGCAGCGCCTTAGTCCTTAACCTGAGCTGATGTGTACTAGCTATGGTGTTTTAGAAGAACACAAAGTATTGGTGGATTATGTGGGACTGTTTAAGCTAATTATGCTAAAACAATATAATGTGCAGTCCTATTAACCTTCCCACTGGATTGCATACCTCTTCCACATATAAAAAAAAACTTAAAAATGCACATATTGCAATTTTATTTATCATTTAAATACCATTATTTGCAGTGAGTGTAATATTTTTGTTCTGTGCAAAAAACAATGGTTTAAAATATTTATGAAAACATATAAAAACATAAAAGATATCCTATATAAAACTATATAAAAATATTTTGGAACATAGTATTTAGCAATAACATACTATCCTAGGTTCGCAGTCTGAATGAATATGGAATGTGAGTGTTATGAAGGCAGTGCTTACTGATGGATATATGTTTAAAACTTGGTATTTCCAAAGGCTTTCAGCACAAATACAAACTGATAAAATGCACATGTAAGACATGAGTTGAAAAAGGACTGTGAGAATATGTACAGGGTGACCTATACTAAGACATTTAGCGTAGGAGGAAACATCATGTCGTGGAGCTATGAAGGAATTTCAGGAAACTCCTCTATTGGGAAGTCCAGTATGGCTCATATCCTGACAAACACTGACATAGAGAAAAACACGGAGAATTCGCTGGACCCTAGAGTGCTTTCAGTTGGCTCATGGCTGGCTTTCACTTAATAATTGAGTCACCCTGCTGAGAAACGTCGTAAATCCTTCAGCAGCGGTAACACAGAGGTCCAGGGGAGAACCACAGCTGTGGGTCAGTCCGACGAACACGTGTCCTCCTCGACTGAAGCGTGAACAAAGAGACGAACATAGGATAGAGGCTATTCTTCAAAAGGCACATAAAGCAATGAGTTCTGGAACCCCGAAAGTTTAAATCATGGTGTTTGGCTCCATTTTAAGGTGCTGTGTGTTGGAAACCGAGCTTCAGACGTCGAGTTTGAGTTTGTCTGTGCTGCCGTCCTGGTCCTGGTCCAGCTTTGCCAGGGTCTTGCGCACACGCAGGGCAGTGAGGCGGGCTGACGGGCTCTGGAACCAGCACTCCTTCATAATTTTAGCGATGGTAGACAGGATCTGTGCACAGGACATTATTGGAAGAATGAGACACATTCATCATCAGTTTATTGGCTTGACATGAAATCTGGTTATGCTGGTAATGGGTTTGACTTAATAAGAGTGTATACTGTGCTGCTCTGCTCGGTTAGAATATGAGAGTACCCCAGCACATACATGCCATTGTTTATATTTCAAATCAAAATGACTACAGCTGTGGTTATGAGCAGCTTTAAGATGTGAATAATGGCTCTTGGATATTAACAGAGCTGATATGCAAAAAGTCATGGGATAGCAGTAAGTAAACTCTAAATTGATCAGTGCGCAGTGTTTTTCTCAGGGAGTGGCTTGGGAACGCCCACATGTGTGTAACTGTAAGGAAGTATCGTGTGAGAGAGACTGAACAAGACTGGCCAGTGTGCTCGTGGCAAGCTGACATGAACCACTGTGCTGAGAGTTGCTCTAATGTCAAGGCTTTCAAAAACCCTCAAGTCAAGTCAAGTCAAGAGGCTTTTATTGTCATTACATCTGAGTACAGGTACACAGTGAAATTAAATAAACATGGCACAACAAGCAATGAAATGGTGTTGTATGAATTTTTGGAGGGAAAATATATTTTTTGAAAGATTGGGAGACCCTGTGGATATAACAAAATAATCTAATTTAAAATAACAACTTTTAATAACAAACAGATCATTTGAATGTATTTTGAATGTATTTATGAGCAACTTGTATGTGTCATTCTATTCTAACATTATTTTAAAAATAAATTAACAAATAAATACATAAAAATACTAACCAAACATTTGGAATATTGACTTATGGTAATACTATGCAATACAGAGTTAAAGCTTCTACTATTAAAATAAACTGTTTGTCTGTATGTCTGTTTCAGTACCTCTCTGAATGTAAGGAAGGCGCTGAATGCATTTTTACTGAGAGATTTAAATTCAACAATCTGATTCTTAAGTAGAATGTGTCCATGCTGCTTTTTTATTTAAATATGTTGCATTAATATTGTTGAAAGAAATATCCATTATTAAAATATTCAGTGTTACAATGTGATCAATCATGATTAATCACAGCATATATGCAATTATTTAAGTTTAAGAAACACAAAACAAATTACAAATACTATTCAGTATATTTAAACAATGTTTATTGTTTTAAATAGGCCTGTCACAATAATTACATTATTATATATTATATATTACGAGTCTATTAATGTGAATCTGTATGTCAACTTTGTTTTAAAATGCTATATTTATTCTATTAGGTTTTATTTATATTAGATTTAGGCCTGCCAGTCATGATAACTACATGAATGACAAATCGTACAATATATGGAGAAATGTTTGCTGAACTTTGCCAGAATATCAGTTTTGTTTAAAATCAGCAGTTTCATTTTTTTATATTATTACTGTTAGTATGTTTTATAAATGTAGTATTTAAAGCGTATTCTGGTGCGCACCATCTAAATTAGCCTTTCTTGCTATATTCTTTGTCTGCTGCTTCTCACTGCGTGCTTTTGGAGGAGAGCGTTTGGTGATCTTACCGCACACGTGATTGGTCTGTTAGTTTACTGCATTGCAAAGCATGTGTAATGTAAAGACAAGAAAAATTCTGCTGCTTTAAATAAACACTGTCAGAATTAAATCCTTCTCAGTAGTTTATCTGTTTGGGTCCGTCTGGGTCCGGACACGGACCGTGGTCTGCCTATTCGTGACCTCTGCTAAATAGTATTGTATTGTATATTAGTATGATACTTACGGGATGAGAGTGCAGTCGGTTGTGAAGGCAAGGCCTGTACTGGTCCACACACACCACTTTCTTCATCTCCTCAAAGCTGGGGTCAGAGGGAACCACGTCAAAGAAGGGCAGGCGATACTCCTCCACGATTCCTGCACAATATTTTGCAACATATTTAATCACTGATTTAGTCATCTATAATCACCTATAATCTTTCCCTGACAAAAGGGCAAACATGCACTGAGACTGTAAGTCTGCTCGGGCCTATCTATAAAACAGAGCTTTGGACTTTTTTTTTAGGGAGTTTGGAACAGCTAATAATTCCGTGGGAGGCGAGCTGAACAGTGTCCAGAAAACTCATGCTCATGTGACAGCTGACATTTTGGTGGAAAAGAGCAGAATAGGAGTAGAGTTTGGTATCAGTAAGTGGGAGTGAGGCTGTAGCTGCGTATTGAGTCTTGTAGTATGACAGTGGGGGAACGTAAGACATGATTTTCACTAGAGTTTGGCAACTACTTCCTCTACTCATCTACTTCAAAGAATAAGAAAGTCTGCAAAAAAGCTCAGAGATTACAGGGGTACATATTGTATTTCAGCACAATCTTTCATTAAGCCTGGTTCAGAGTGTGGTTTTATGTTTGTGTGTGTGTGTGTGTGAAAGTGAGAGAGATAGAAAGCATCTGGACTGTATGAGGGAAAGTGCTGACACCAGATAAGACTGTTTATAATTGCTAGACTGCTAATCGTGGGTGGATAGTGGAGACAGACACAGACAGAGAGAGAAAGTAGAGGGCGTTCTGGCAGGACCGCACGACAAGAGAACGCTGTGGAGTGATGTGAAAAATATGGGAGATATTTCCTTTTCTCTTATCATAATGGTGTGATAGACGCTCTCATAACAATGGGACAAAGGATGTTATTCATAAACTTGTGCAAACTGCTTTACTAGACTCTAAATTAAGGCACTATTGCTAAATGTTTATGGAATCCCCTTCTAATAAATGCATTAATATACTTTAAGATGCTACCATTGCTGACACAGGTGTGCAAATGCACATGCACAGCTTTTCTAATCCCTGTAAAGAAGCACTCCCAGTAGAATATGACTCTCTGGAGCAGATAAACATGAAACTATGGGCACCATGCCTTTGTAAAATTGAGCTGAGAGTTGAGGAGTTGAGGATGGCATGTAGCATGCAGTGTAGCATGCAGCTATGGCCTTTCTTTCACAATCTCTTCAATGTTTCTGTCGTCCCCAGCCAATAGACATAGAGATATATTGCTGCGAATGCACAAAAAGTCATAGGAAAAGGAAGTTTTACAATAACTGACACCGATGAACAGTAGTAAAGTGTTAAATGTACAAAAATGCAATCATTGGCTATGTTATGCCTGATACTGACATTGTAGTCCCAAACTTAGTCCTTTCCCTTTATGTCAATGGACATGCGCTTTCCCAGAACAACAATGTCACCTGTTCAATCTCAGCCAATCGCATATCTACACTCCCCATCCCCAGAATTGCCACTGTTAATCCAGCAACATATCGAGAGTTCTCTTAGAGTTGTATGTATGTACTGATCCTTTTATTTCTGCATTTTGGCTCAGGTTTTCTCTTTTATCTTGTGATTTGGCTTTGATGTATCGTTTTACTCTCTTTCTGGTTTTGACCATTACTTTTATTAAAGTGTCATCTACTTTTTACTGCAAGTGTCTGACTTTAGGCTGTATCGTTACAAGTCTGTTCAGTCTTGTACAAAGTGCCTATACCTTGGTTGCTGCAAGCTAAGGTTCTGGGTTCTGGTTTCCCCCAAGTTTCAACAGTCCTACTAACCGTTTACGATGGTGCGGCGAGTGATCTCCCACAGAACCAGACCCAGAGCCCAGATGTCAGTCTGCTTGTATGATTCAAACACGTCCACTCGTATGCTTTCATCCAAAACCTCTGGTGCCATGTAGCGCTTAGTGCCCACTCTTGGGTTGGTCCCTACATCCAAATAGTCATTGGACTGAGAGTGAATGACCGCCAGGCCTACAGAAACACACAAGAAATGAAATGAAATTGGCTATTGATGAGAAGTTCATATATATTTTGCATTCAATATTGTATAACCATCTGGTTAACTAGCTAGCTAGATTGCTTTCTAGACAAATAAATAGACAGAATCTGTAAATCCACATTAATGAATTGCCTCTCCAGCTAAACTCTCACTATACAATATACTGTATATATATCTCTGCATCATTCACCCAGGTCAGCGATGCAGCACTGGCCATTCCTCTTCACCAGAATGTTGCGGCTCTTGAGGTCACGGTGGGCGATGGCAGGCTTGCCCTGTGTGCTTAGGATCTCAGTGTGCAGGTGCACCAGTCCACTGGCCACTGACAGGCACATGCGCAGACAGCCCTCAGGGTCCAAGGTGCTGTACTGCAGGAAGTCGTAGAGGGAGCCCAGCTCGTGGAAATGTGTGACCAGCCAGAGCTGTGTGCTGGAGTTCTTGGATGTCATGTCTGAGGCAATGAAACCTAAAGGCAGACAAAAGACAATATCGAGATCAGCAAAAAATAAAAATAAAATGAACTGCAACAACACAAGGAGGGTGAAGCACATGTGAAATCAGCCACCACCTCTTTTCACTGCTGCTGATGCAGCATTGCAGAGTAGCCAGCTTGCTAGAAGGACATCGCCCTAGGCGTGATGAGGGGAAACAGCGCCCTCTACTCACCCAGAGAGAGCAAGGCCAATTGTGCTCTCTCACAGTTTCGGCAGCTAATGGCGAGCTGCATGACCAGGATTCGAGCCGGCGAGCTCCTGATTATATAAACTATATCATATTATATAAGCTGATAACTTGACACGTTCAGTATGGTATAAGGACCATTATTTAAAGACGCACTATGCAACCATTGGTTGATTTTCTTACAATGCTCCCCCTACAGGCCGAGAGTAAAAGCTCACTGTCGTGCGGCTGCTTTTCTTCCCCCTGCCATGTGTGATTGTTTTAAGCACAACAGACCAGCGAATGTATCAGAAAAGGCGTTGTGTATTGCATGCTTGAAAGTAAAATACAATCAGAAAAAAAATCTAACCAAAATCTGGGGTCATCTGTAAACCCTACCCTAGACACCACAGACACCCACAGACACCCTTGTTTTGTGAGTTTTATGGCAGCAAACACAACTAGTATATGTACTGGTTTCTGATTTATTCATTTTACTGTAAAACACATTTTAAACTAAATCTGCCCCAAATAACAGGCTATTTAGTTAAGTTAATGCACATACCTAGACTGACCTTAAGAAGCAAGCTTGGCAATTAGCAAGCAATGAAAAGGCAGGCAGTTATCTAGCTAAATCTAAAAGAACATTCACACTAGCCACTAGACACGAGTCATCATGTGTCTAAGATTTAACATAGTGGCTAACAGCTTCCCCTTGTCAAAAATCTCCATCCTGCTGAGTGAGTAAGTGTTAAAATATTAAAATACTAATACCTAAAATGTTTTCATGGCGTAGCTGGACAGTGTTGTAGATCTCTGTCTCTCTAAACCAGGACTGTTCATCTCGAGATGAGAAGATTTTTACAGCCACGCTCTCCCCCATCCAAGTGCCCCTCCACACTTCTCCATATCGGCCCTTACCTGCATCAAAACACACATTAGATTACAAAGGATTGTTCAGTAAAACAGAAAGCGGATTATCTGATTACTGTATATGGTTGACAAAAAGTTTTACACTTTGGTAGAAAGTCAAAGCCAATGAAACTCTCAGCCCAACAGAAAGACAGTGCCACAGTGATAACTGGGACAATATATTGATAATTCAATATATTGTATCATTTTGGTCGTATCATTTGTCCAATATCGATAAAAAAGACTTGTCAGCCAATTTGACTAAAGTTACTGCTTTCTTACTTCACATGGTGGCGCTATTCAAATAAACCTGTGGTCAATAATATTGGTGTTATATTCTGTGAAACTGAAACCAATAAATCCAGCATTTATGGTATTTACTTATTTATTAGTATTTTATCTTCATCAGTAAGTATTATAAAGAACTGTCTTGTAATATATATAGAATATACAGAATCACAGTATTGTGATATCAACATTATTGTGAGAAATGTGACTCCCACCCCTAGTAATAACTACCACACAAATGCAATTTCACATACCAACACACTCAACTAAGGAGATCTGTCGAGCCATAGTCCTTTGCACAAGGTAAGGCAGCCCAGTCCCACTGCCTGATGTACAAAACTCATCAAAGATATCCTAAAACAAAAGAAAGGCAAAAAAAACATAAAATCAAATTCAATAGAAATTCAATGAAATTTAAATTTCTTAATTATTTATAGTAGCCATTAATACTAATATTACTACAGTCATGATGTACTGTTGTAGTAGTAGACATTAGTACAAACTAAAATGAGTGAGACAATTACCATCAATTTTAATGACAAAAATAATGGAACAGAATTTTCATAACACAAATTCTCTCTTAAATAGTAAAGTTTTACGCTACGTTCACATTACCAGGCTGTACTGACTTTTTTGCCATTATATGACACAGATTTGACTTTTTAGGCCTGTGTGGACATGTCAAATCCAATTGTTTTCAATATATGTATTACAGTTGCACAACATATTAAATGCTTTCAAAAATGCTTCAATGCTTTTTCAAAATTACAATATCATTAACAGTTCAATTCTGTAGCACTTAATTATTTTAATACTACAGCTCTGGAAAAAAATAAGGAGCCCACTTAATGATGATGTTTTTCTTTGATTTTACCAAATCGAAAATCTCTGGAATATAATCAAGAAGAAAATGGATGATCACAAGCCATCAAACCAAACTGAACTGCTTGAATTTTTACTCCAGGACCTTGTTTTTTTTTTTGCATTTTTTGAATTTAGAATTTTTCAATATTTCAATATTTCTTTCATTACAGGACACATTACATTAATTAGTACATTTTTTTTTTGCAGGTTCATTAATTATTGGCAGTTATTCTGTGGGTTTTATATGGTTATGGTGGTTGTGTAAAAGTGCTCATACCCCATAGGTGGGATCCCCTCCACTGGGCACTTTGATCATGGAGGCCTCGTGCTCCGGAAGGGGTTGGTGTGATCGTCGAGATCGCATCCACAGCACCAGCCCACACACTGATATAGACAACACCAGCAGCACCAACAGAGGCACGGCCACCAGCACGATCACACTGTCTGGCTCTTTAGGTTCTTCTGATGTAGAAACACACACACACAACACACAGGAGAGACCGAAGAACACAGATAATTAAAAATTCAATTCAATTACAATATAAGACAATATTACCGCTACAAATCAAAATAAATCAATGCTTGCTTGACTGGACTGATTTGTAAAAAATTTTTACCAAAAATAAACTATAACTCGAATGACGAATGACAGTATATTACACAGCACATGTTACTGTCTATCTGAATTGTTGTATTTAGAAAATAAGGCGTAATGTAATTATAATAAGAGATGTATGATAATGTTGGTATCTGCCAAAAAATACTTTTTTATATCTGTATATAGTTTTATATCTGTAATTTAGTCTTTAATTCTAAACTGCATAAACACAGCACTATCAGACATAAATTCATATAATCTCCATATTGGTGCATTCCTAATTCTGCATAAACAAGCTGTTTGTCTGTCTGTATGAATGCCAGTGTGATTATTAACATTATGGCAAAGTCGTCTTATAAGACTATACTTGCTACTGGGCACCACTAGGTGGTAGCACCATCCTCTTTTGTTTCTGAAGGACTGTGTACAGAAAGTGAGTCACAAAGCAGAGGATCTAAAACCCGGCTCTAGTTCTTCTCAACATGCTAAACATAGAGAGAGATTACAGGAAAAACTGTGGGCCAACTGAGGAACTTTGGGGAACCCCAGACAGCAAACCACTGAGTGAAAATTTTTAATTGCATACATTTCTCAAATGTAGTAAAAGAGAGGGAGAATCCGACTGGGCAACAAATTTCTGCTACCATAAAACATAGGTATCAAGGGCAAATAAACACCACCTATTAACAAAATTTACCCTACCTACACTGACATGCCAAAAGTCATAGGATAGGTATGTAAATTGGTCATGGTGCTACCTCACAAGATGACTAGGAAACATGCACACTTGTATAAGTTGTGGGGTGCTATCTTGTGAGTAATATTGATGAACATTGGACAGCGTGCTCTTGGCAAGGCGATTTAAATGTAAATTATCGATGTGAGTTCAAACAAGGCCTGATAGTGAATGCCAGATGGATGGGACATTAGATTTCAAAATCTGTAGCACTCCATCCCATTACACTTCATTTTACAAAACAGATTTGTTTTTTGTGGCCTGCCACATAATGACATAGCAAATATCTGGCCCGCGTCCAAACTTCATTGCCGACGCCTGCTTTAGCTTCTATGAAATGGGGCATCGCAAAGGTCAGGGGACGCAGTACTAGTTCTAGTCCCATGACATGTGGCATGTTAGAATACTCTGTCCATAGACACGCTCACTTTTTGTGCACAATTTTCAATTGGTAAAAATTCACATTTGGGTTTATATTTTCAGATATTCTTCAATAACATACAACAGACATGCACAATATTGCCAAAAGTATCCGCCACCCATCACTACTCATCCAATCACTTCCGTGGCCACAGGTTTTTAAAAGCAGCAGCTAGACATGCTGCAGACTGTTTCTACCAACATTAGTGAAGGAATGGGTTTCTCTCAGGAGCTCAATGACTTCCAGCATGGTGTCGTGATAGGATGCAGCACCTGTGCAACAAGTCCAGTCGTGAAATTTCACTACTCACTACTAAATATTCCACAGCCAACTGTCAGTGATATCATAACACAGTGGAAGAGACTGGGAAGGACAGTGACTCACTCTGTCAGTGTAAAATAACAGAGCAGGTTCAGCGGATGCTGAGGAGCATAGTGCACAGAAGTCACAGATCTCCACACTTCTTGTGGTCTTCAGATTAGCTCAAAAACACTAGAGCTTAGAGAGATGCATCAAATAAGTTTCCATGGCCGAGCAGCTCCAACCAAGTGCAATGCAGGCACGCGGATACTTTTGGCAATATAGTGTATTTTCAGCTGATATGTCTGTAAATATCTCTACTGACCTCTCTCCACAGGTGCCGTTGAGTTATTGCAGTAATTGGTGACGCAGCACTCGGCATGCAGACCTGGCATACGAGGCACGTAGCACTGCTCACGATGCTCCTTATCAAAGCAGCCTCTTACCAACTGCCCATAGACCAGCGTGAGGAAGCACATATCCCCGGTACAGACGCCATCTTCACAGGTATTTGCATTCTCACACACACACCACAACTTATCGTCCATGCTTTGTGCTGAGAATAAAGACAGAGAGAGGAAGAGAGTCTAAGAAACTATTTTATGACTCACAAAGGAGGGCAGAGCATTAGAAAGTATGCTATTATCATACTGCTTTTCTATGCGTAATGTAAAAATCGCCATTACTTGATGATTCCAGGTTTTATCTGGATGTAGTGAAACTAAATAAAAATGTAGCTGTTTTGCTACATTTTGCTACAGGTTTGGCACTGTTCCAAAAGAATAAAACATTGATAAGCAGGTTTTATGTATTACAATGAAGATCTAGCAGGCGGAACAGTGGATTAACTACGCTTAAGTCTGTGTCTAAGTACATTAGCAACAATATTATATTAAAAACAACTTTTTGTCAAACTAAATGTACAAGTTTAAAAAACATCATTTATGTAACCAGTGTAATTTCATTCCCATGTCACTTGTTGCATGAATACATTAGATATGCTTTAGATATTTCATTAGACTTAAAAATGTAAAATAAATAGACTATAACTAAAAATTATACTAAATGATATTTGTTATTAATATTAAAGTCTACTGGTGGACTTGATCTGTTTCAATAAACCCCACAAAACAAATATTTTGATAAGTATGTATGTATTACAATAGAAATTTGAACTTGTATGAACCCATTTCTAGGTATTTTAATTAATACATGACAAATTGTCACATAAAACAGATATAAAAAAAAACTTAATTCAAACCATGCAAAGTTTATACTTCTCCAAAATCAGCAACCAAGTTTAAACCTTGATTAATAAATGACTAATAAATCATATATATATATATATATATATATATATATATATATATATATATATATATATATATATATATATATATACACACACACATATATATATATAATATCACAGAATTTCTAAATGTATCATTTATTATTCAGTTAACTTGCATTTAAAATACTCTTCTGTGCTCTAAATCCCAGAAATACGGTAATTTCAACCCTTATTTCTAATCTTTAGAAATACAGGTGTATATATAAGTGTATAAGTTTTATATAGGTTTTACATAAGTGTTGCAGGTAGATCAAGTATGTTTCAATAAACATGAAAAAAACAGAACAGTGTGATCAGTTTGTATGTATGACATTCATGAACAGTGATTTTTATCACTTGTTTAGCACTTGTTGCATTGATAAATGAATTTTATGAATGTAATATAAGTTGATTGTAGGCAAAAACAAACATATCTTTTAAAATCTTTGGAAATATATAAATATTAAGTAAAAATATTGCTCATGGACTGAGTCTGTTTCACTGAGCTCAAAAAAAAAAACTACAAAACAAAACATTCATGCTATATGAATGTAAGAGTTATAATAAAAAATTCACGGTAACTGTGGATTAACTACACTTGAATCCAATTGTTTCCTGGTATATGTGCAAATTTTAATACCTCAGGTGTTTGTTCAAATCTAGATTTAATACCACTTGTTGCATTAATAAAAATCACAGTAATTTAACAGCTTTATTTAAGTAGACTGTAGGTAAACTGCAAATATACCAGTTTTAATTAAAGCAAGTGTAGCTGATTAGCTTGCTGAGCAGAGGCCAGCGTGCTGAGGGTTAAGTGAGTTTGTTGAAAGGTGTCCTGTCAGGCACAGCAGGCCTGGCTACAGCAGGAAGATACACACTTCCTTTACCCTATTGTTTCACTGCAGAGGGAGCAAATCTCTACATCTGCACGCTGCTGATTCGTCATCACTACCTCACGCTCCAAGCATGGCGAAAACAACACAAAACAATGCACATAAACAAGCACAAGCACTATACTATACAGAGCTGAACTGTAGAACTGACTGCTCTGAACCACGTTCCTTTACCAGTGCTGGCTGCTCAGTGCTCAGTGTGCTGCCTTTTATATTTACGTGCACTTAGGCATGCCAGACTCTGGAACAGTAAAGAACAGTGAAGAACAGTGCATTCAGTGCGTGCTTCATGCCTTCAGCCTCACCTGTCAGAACGGTCATGATTCTTGAACACAACAAAGCAAGCAGAACTGAGAAGATCGCAGCACCTTCCATCTCTGTGAATAAGACAAGCAAAAAGAACAAAAGAAGAAAATCAAAGGCCAGCGAAACATTTCAGTATTTCAGTTTAGTCACATCCGCTAACATCGTCACATTCACCCCCCCCCCCATTCAGCCCCATCCGTCATCTTTCATTCATCTACTGTCTGATCGTGATTTGCCCTCCCACCTGTGATTTAAAGTTGTAAATATCTCCTGGCCCAGCAAACACTTTTTTTTTTGCAATTTATAGTCCCAGAAATAATTGCAATAAACAACATTATTGTCGTTTAAGACCATTTCATGCCATGCAAATTTATCATGTGAATAGTTTGGCCCCAACGTCCTTCTGTAATACAGTGCATAGCATGCAAACACAGCTGCTCCTGTGATGCTAGCATTCATTTCCTTCATTAACTCTTCTGTGTCCAAGTTTAAGCTTTGTGTTAAACTTTTACTCAGCACATAAAAAATGTATTTAAAAAGCATCAAACTAGATGATACTAGAGATATTAGAATAAAGTAAACAGGTTTAAGTCTGTTTTTGGGCATCCCACACTACCCAATTGGCTCCCTTCCCAGAAATACAAAAAAAAAAAAAAAGCCAAATATGTAACTTTTTTTTTAAATCAGGAGTTAACACATAACATTGTAGTGATGAATAGAATATATTTTTTTCTTCGCTATTGAGACCACTAACATATATGTATATCTATTTTGTCACCTGAATATCCATTATTAAAAGCTTTAATCTTAAAAAGAAGAAAAGATGTGTTCAATTGTGATGTATTACAGATCATTTAGTGACTAATTATATTTTTTTTTATCGATTGAAAGCACTAATTTACTTAACTTACTTTTAAAGATTTTTAAGATCATTGGAATAGAAGGAAATTGGAATTGGAATAGAAAAAATGTTTACTTATCCAACATAATATATTGTTTAAACAAAAGAAAATATCTTAAAGGAGAAGTTAAGTGTAAAACGGACCAAAGGTGTAGTGAAACATGATAACGATTACAAACTTTTATTGAATAGCCCTTATCCGTTCTCCCCCAGAATTCTGAAATACAGCACTTTTAGCCGATGCTCCCAACAGGCTTGTAATGCTAGTAATAGAGGCATAGCATTTTCAGTGCCTTGTATTAAATGTCAGGGCCCTCAGAATTCTACCAATGAAGTGTGGAGTGTGGAGCTACTTTAAGCTTGTTAATGGTGTAAAAATAGGGATTTGTTTGCATGGGCAACGCTATGCCCCTATCACTAGCACTTTAAGCCTGTTGGGAGCATCGGCTAAAAATGCTGTATTTCGCAATGCTGGGGGGAACGGAAGCAAACTCATTATTATGTTTCAATACAACCCAACTTCATTTCACATTGGATTTCACCTTTAACAAATCAGTATAATCAATATGTTTTGATGACAATGAGGTCATTCACTTATTAAGATTATGTCCATACACTGCATACTAAGTGGATGATGTAATAACTGTGACGGGTCTAAGACCTGTCGGTGTGCCAGACATGTGAGCTGGATGTAAGGTCCCTAAATGGACATTGAAGGCTCAGTAGCCCCCCGTCCCCACAGCAGAGGAAGTTGTGATGTGGAAAGGCAGGCGGTGTGGGTCCAGCCAGTCTGCCTGCGCTCTAATTGCTGCAGTCAGGGTGGGTGGGAGAGTGCTTTAGCCCGGGATGGAGTGCGCCGCTCTCCTCTGCCGACAGCCTGACTGCTCGGCACGCAGAGTAAATATTGATGGCTAAGCTTCCTGCCATTGAGAGGCCGCGCCCGGCTGGCCGTCCAGCAGAGACGGGGGGTCGCTCATTCCTAAAGGTCTGAGAGGATGCTGGACACGCAAACAACATGGCGGCACAACGGTGTTTGTTTCATGCGAGCCAGATCTGCAAATGGGAAAAGTGCTGCCCTGGGGTCCTATAGAAGCTGTTAACATTTCACTGATGGACTGAGAGAAAGTCATGCACTGAATGTACCTGACTGAAACAAGTACAGCAATAATGAAACTGAAATTAAAGCTCAATATTAACCCAAGAAAAACATGAGTTTATTATTTAGTTATTATTATAATAGAGAAACTACTATGAATTATTTAGTTTCTTTATTTAGATGGTTCTATTTTAGGACCCATTAAACTTATGGTAAAAAGGACAATAATAAAGTGTGGAAGAAGTGTGTACCTACATGGTCTAAAGGGGTTATAAATAATAATAAGAAAATATTATTAATATTAAGAAAAATATATATACATTATATAGTGCTTTTCAAGAATCCCATAATACAAAGTACAAAAAAAAAGAAAAAAATCGCTATAAATACAAATAGACAGTACTAGACATGGGAAAGATCTGGTATTTGTCAAGTCATTAACTTTCATTGAACTCAAATAAAACTCTACCAAAGGTCATTTAGAAAAACCGCTAAGAGGATCTAAAACTCAAAAGGAGAACAACTGAACAAATTCTTCAACATGTTCTTTGAGAAGAATAAACTCAGCTAAATTGTTTCTTTCCAAATACATGTATTGAGATAAGTTATGCTTAAGTAGAAAACATGACTACAAACTTTTACGCAAGTTGTTTTACGAAAATTTTCTCTCAAATTTAGTCATTTACAATTTCCAACAAAAAGGGAACATGCATGGAGGAGAACACTAAAGTAAGGGCCATCTCACCCCAATAAATCAAGGAAAATTTAATCAGTAATTTACTGCTGGTAGGCTCAGCGCTAGGGGTGGGCGATATAGCTCTAAAATAATATCACGATATTTCAGGGTATTTTTGCGATAACGATATACTTGGCGATATAGGAAAACTAAAATAATTGATTAATTTCAGGAATATAGTGTAATAGTATAACAGTATAATCATAATGTGGCAAAATAAATAATATAGCATAAAATAATATAATGCAGCAAATAATATTGCAGAATATTTAGTGCATGCATATAAACTGCAAACTAAAACAATTATACAATAAATACACTTAAAGCTTCACAGTAAATAATAGACTACTTTTAAGACAGAACAGCCCTATTATCACGATTTGGATTTTTAATATCATGATATTTCTGTGTCACAATATATTGTATTTGATATAATATTGCCCACCCCTACTCAGCGCCACTTGTTAGATTGTTCTGTGCAGTTAGCGGTTAGTCTGTTAGCTAACGTTATCTAGCTAACTAACTAAGGCTTCACTCTTTTAGACATGAGTTTTTATCAACAGTACTCAGATTAAATGTACTCAGCTGTCTGGTACTCTGTGTATCTGTACTGGAGGCTATAAAGTTTATAAGTCAAGTTTCAGACAAACAGACTTGAGTGTGTTCTGTGGTGAACAGAATGTCAGACTGATGGTTGAACATTTACTGTATGACAGACTTAATTATGTGTGCAGTGTTCAATTATTCTGTACACAAACTGAATATTGTACTTGTTCATTTTTCAGTTTTAAAATAATCCAGCATTTGATGCTATTGTAGCCACATAAACACAGGACTTTCTCAGTTTACACAAATCCCTGTGTAATCTGTATAAAGTGGTGTATAAAATGGTTTGATATGGTATGATAAAAGTGGATATCGCCCAATTTGTACATGTACTATTTTACAAAAAAAAAAAATTATGGCTTGACATAAATCTCCCTCCTAATTTGCGACTCCTGGCATTCGCTGATATCTCAGGTCTTCTCCATTAATCAGTATGATGCAAGACATATCTATAATCTGTTAGCTGGTGTAACAGAATGGATGGTTAATGTACTCCTCCAAGCATGTTCAACGTGTTCTGCTTTCCATTAGTAGCAGTTTCCAAAATATGTGATGTTTAATGATGGTGTTTACTCTCCCTGCCTTGTAACATCATATGAGGGGAAGTCTATATAGCAGTGAGAATATTTTTGTTAATTAATTAATTTTTAATGCAGGATATAGTTGAAAAAACAGCAACAACAAAAAAAACCTTAGATACAATACTAGTTAAAAAATACTGTTAAAAATGAATCCTTAGCGAATTCATGAAAACTTACAAAACTCATTCATCATTTGAACCATATTCTTTGCCTGGTTAAAGTGATGTTTGCATTGATGGAAAACAAAAAAGATGTTGTCAGCAGATGACTTTATATTGAACCTTGTCTTATACAGCACCAAAGAAAATTCCACTATCGCTATGAGTCAACCAAACCTTTTGTAATACTGCACAAAACCCTTTTTTGCTCAAAGTGCACCACGTGTACTTTGCAAACTGTGCAAAGTGCAAACTGGGAAAAATGATGCATTCAGATAACTTCTAATAAGTTCTAATGTGTAGATAAATGAATATATGTGGTTTTGCAGGAATGGTAGCAGAAGCACACTGAAGCCATTTATTATAATATTCTGCCCTCTCTGCACTCATTTAAAAGATAAAATCTTAAGGACTGCTGCTTTAAACCAAGGCAGGTTATATCAATTTATTTTACTCAAATCTTGGATATCTTATCATGATTGACTGTGATTTCTATTGAAAAAACAGTTTTAATGCCAGAATGTTTTAATAATGTGCAGCCATATTTAACACGTCAGTTTTCTTCCTTTTAACAATAAATACTGTATGATGTATACATGCTGAAACCGTGCACACATTTGAGCTCACTGTATTTCCTGCCTCGATAAAATTCAGTTGCAGTGTTATGCAAACACAACTGCATTATTTGTTTGAAGCAAGTCAGTATATGAAGTACAGCTCACTACTGCATATAAACGATGGAGTAAAGCATCAGGAAGCATTTTTGTGGGGCTCCAGGATTGTAATTCCATAAGTATACAGTTTACTCCTTGATGTAATGGAAAAATTGAGTCATCGGTGCTGTTTTGAAATAAACGAGTAACAAGAGCCAGAGCAGTTTCAGATCCTTTCTTTTACACGCATATAGCTAGACTCAGCAAAAGGTCATGCTGTAGTTTATACATAAAATGCTGTGCTTACTTGCTTTCATGATTTTAAATCTGTCATGTATTTTACTGATTTACTGCTTCAATTTTAGAAACACTTAAAACATCTGCCCACTGGTTGTCCTTACTTCTAGTGGTAAGTGGAGAAACAATACATTTTACAAAGGAAAACCTTGAATAAATGAAAAAAGAGTGCACAATTAAACAATGCACTGTGGAATATAAAAAAAGCAGAGCAGACCCAAGTGACCTTGATTTTAAATCAAGATAGTAAAAGGTAAAGATTGGAAAAGATTCAATTGACTTGGAATCAGGGTTCATTACTAGGGCACGGGTAACTGGAGTTTCAGTCACAAAGAAGACTCACATTAGGTTTGGAAAACTGTGGTCAAAAGTGCTTTAACTCTATTGGCTGTAATGCTGATATAATGCTGGCAACCAAGGACCCAAAAAGAGGACATGATCCAACAGTCAGTGAGAACAGTCTGCCCACATCTACAGTAGACAATTGCTTGTTTGAGCTTTAGGAAAATGATTGTATACTCTGGACTCTACCCTCTGCTGCAACACATGCACAAATATAATTGGATTTCCATACATATAATTTTTTGAATAAATGCTGACAAATGAAGCCATCTGGTAATACGCTATACCGTATTAATTTGTAATGCTGGACATACAGTTTATATATAATACTGAACCACCAACAATTTTTCCACAACCCTATAGTCCCTATACAACCCTTTATTGTCTATATATCCTATGCTTTATACACTACTCTATACTACCTTATTACAATAGGGTACAAATGTCCAGCTTGTATAATAGACACATAGCTTTTCAAAGGCTGCCTTTGACATTCTCAAATGTTCAACCCAAAAGCTGGTCTGAAACACAGATCTACCCTGCTCTGCCAGAACTGTCTAGTGTGTTTATACTCCCATATGTGTGATGGACATTGTTGTGAAGGCATAGTCTGCCTATGCTCCCATACAGAAAGCACAAGGGATCACTGGTTTGCTTACTATGGAAATAAGAATATGGGAAAATACATATAAACTATGGCATTCACAGCTTTCATCCTTTCAATCAGCCTGTCACTGACTTGGAACCTGTGGACCAAACATTCTGGAACCCGGTTAGGCTATTCATACAGGACCCACATGAACATATTTTCTGGGTATAGGCCTGGGGCCCACTTGGCAACCATCTCAAATTCAACTTTAGATCAGCCGAGCAAACAAGTATCAAAAAAAAAAATGTTGTCATTGCTGTTTGTTTATGCTGCCTGAGTGTATCACACAGTTAATAGAATAACCTGTTTACAGTAGTGACCCCACAAGATGCTGCAGCTGTTCTTCGTGACCTTTTTTTTATAGAGTTTATATAAATATTACTTAGCAACATGTGTGCCGAAGTGCTATAGTTGTTTGTTTTGTCTTCCTATCCTCTCTACTGCTGCTGCTGTTCTGTGTTAAATATATGGGACTGTGTTTCCTGGTGAAACTATAGTTTGTTCCTAGTTTAAAAAAGCTCGACTTGATCTGACATGTTTTGCTTGGAGATTGGAGAAGGTGTGAGGAAGATACACAGCCAAAACAGCTCTGACCAGTCAATATGTCCTATGTTATCTGGCCCTAAACCTTTAGCTGCAGTTCCTCTAGCAAGTTTTAGAAGTTGGACTTGGATTAGATTAATGAACACAGACCTTGGTGCTGGTTTACTGGTTGTCCTTTCTTGGACCACTTTTGGTAGGGCTTGACCACTGCATACCAGTAAAACCCCAAAGGATTTGCCTGATGTTTTGGAAATGTTCTGATTCAGTCATGTGGCATCACAGTTTGGTCCTATTCAAAGTCTCTTAGATTCTTGTAGGATGTAGGATAGCAAAAGATTCAGCCATTTGCTCATTTTTGTTAAGTTTCTTGGACGCAAAAACACTTGAGCGGTGAGGAACAGCATTGATGTTTCACCATGGAGGAGGTTCTCCAAACCAGCAGCTATTCTCGTATTGGACGATTTTTATATCCATGCATGCCAGTGAGAGGCAAACGTTTATCACTATGCTGTCACTACATGCACTCACTTAACAAAGCTGAGATTATTACAGTACCCTCGCTCCAGTCCTATCACAGTGTGCTATCACAAAATCCGCTTGAATAAACCCCACACTCCCAGTTTTAGGATGACTGGAGATCGGCACTCTGCTACTCTTATACACTTCTTGACCAAATGTACCGAACATTAGGGGTGGGCAATATTATATCGTATACAATATATTGTGACACAGCAATATTGTGATATTAAAAATCCATATCGTGATAATAGGGCTGTTCTGTCTTAAAAGTAGTCCATTATTTACTGTGAAGCTTTAGGTGTATTTATTGTATAATTGTTTTAGTTTGCAGTTTACATGCATGCACTAAATATTCTGCAATATTATTTGCTGCATTATATTATTTTATGCTATATTATTTATTTTGCCACATTATGATTATTCTGTTATACAATTATACTATATTCCTGAAATGAATTAATTATTTTAGTTTTCCTATATCGCCAAATATATCGTTATCGCAAAAATACCCTGAAATATCGTGATATTATTTTAGAGCCATATCGCCCACCCCTACCGAACATACAAAGCATGTATTCCCAGGTCTGCAAATAAAAGGCTAAGGCTAAAAGTCTTAGTGCCTAATCTCTAGATCCCTACCCTAGAAAGATGCCACTGTAACCAAATAATCATAATAAAGTTAATCACTTCAGCTGTCAGTGCTTTTAATGTTATATCAAATCAGTATTTATCTGAGTAAGAAGTAAATGTGGGAAATCTGTTGAGTCTGTATGAAAAAAAAGTCAGCAATGGTAGACAGCCAGGTAATAACAATCACTGGTACTGTAATTGGCTGCCAGGGCCCACAGCACATAGCTTATCATTAATGTAAAAATAGGTTTGGTCAGTAAGGTTCCTTTAGATAGGAGAACTCTCAATCAAAAGACAAAAACAGCAGATCATATCTTAAGAACTTCTAGATAATGCAATCAAAGGGTCAACTTCCTCTCCACTTTCTAGGAATAATATCTCCCCAAAAGCATGGTCTCAGATTCAGCATTCATCAGTTCTCCACTGATGCCTGGAAATGAGTCAGCATCTTAAGAAGTCTGATTTATTATATAAATCTATTGTGGGGAGGTGTGGTCTGATTGAGAATTGTTGGCCAATGCCGGTATCTCATTGTAGTCTAATGGTGAGGGTAATTGAGAGTAAATCCAAAATAAATACAACATTATTTTCTATAGAACTATATGTGAAGTAAAATAAATAAAAAGCAGAACTTGCTCTGCAATTGTGCTAAATTGTGCTAAATATATGATATGCCAAATCCAATGTGGGACTCGAGACTAGTATTATGTCACATGATTTTTGCTTTGCCCAATGCAAGCTTAAAAGTGCTGCAAATTGAAAATGGAACATGCCATCCATACTGCCCCTTTACTGGTCCTTGTACGCTGTCCAGTGTTCAGCTTCACTCACAAGGTAAAACCTCACAACTTAAAAAGGTGTGGGCATTCCCAAACCTTCTGCTACCATACTGCTGTCCCATGACTATTGGCACATATGTGTAATTCTGTGTAAAAGAAGAATGTTTCTAAAAAATGTTAATATTATTACTTGCATATTACTTTTGTTAAACTAGTGTTACTTTACTGATCCACCTAAAAAAAGACCAATGGTTCAGTAATTTGATGGTTTTCTACAGAAAAGTGACAAAAGTCAGCTCATGAGTGTTACACATTATAAACGACAACTCAGCTTCTGCCTATATAAAAAAACTACATATTTTTATTCCTAGCAAATTAGAACTGTTCACTACCTTCAACAGTGAAACAACTAAACTGATTTACAACTAAAAATCTCTGATCCAGAGACCAGAATTTAAGACAGCCATAAAACCTATTGCCTTGTGCATGTCAGTGATGGGTAATTTGTGGGCCCTGTGGACTCCATTTACGGTGGAAAACTACTCCACCCGTTTGGAATTACACTATTCTCTATGGAGACATTGGTTCTTATTTCTGCGTTGTATCTGTGAGTGCTGTGTCTGATCTCAAATCAGATTGTGCCCTGTAATCTCATTAATCAGGAGCAGAGTTGAAATTGATGAAACTCAATTCCAGTTTCTATGTCCTTCTTTGTCACCATTTGTACCAGCAGTGGTCATCAGACCCTTGGGAAGTAATGGGATTGTGCTCTTCAAGTGTGACTGCTATCATCTGACATGTCATCTGATGTCAACATTTCACTGTTGGTGGGCCTGTTAGGATAAGTATGCTACTGTAGACTTAGTTTAAATGAATTAGTTTTATTTACTTATTTTTGAGATATTTTGTTTTGCCAAACTGTATCGATTTTCAAAACTCAATTAATTATGTGGTAACATTTGGTGTAAGACAGTGGTTTATTTAGTGTTTAGTTTAAATCTCGCCCACTACATAGCAGTACTGTACTTTGTTGTTGAATAAAAAGTAAACATTTCCTCTTTTCTGATTTTAGAAATAAGACTTTTCTAAAATTTGATTTAAACAATCACAAAATATCGTTTTGTAACAATATATTGTGATATATTGACTCGTAAGCACTGTATTGTGATACATGTCACATTGCCAAGTTCTTGCAAATACCCAGCACTATTACTATATATACAGCTTTGGAAAAAAATAAAAGACCACTTTAGCTTCTGAACCAGGTTCTCTGATTTTGCTATTTATAGGTGTTTGAGTTAAATGAACACTGTTGTTTTATTCCATAAACTACAACCAACGTTTCACCCAAATTTCAAATAAAAATATTATCATTTAGAGCATTTACTTGCAGAAAATGAGAAATGGCTTAAGATGCAGAGCTTTCAGACCTCAAATAGTGCAAAGAAAACAAGTTCACATTCATAAAGTTTTAAGAGTTCAGAAATCAATATTTGGTGGAATAACCCTGCCTGGTTTTTAATCACAGTTTTTATGCATCTTGGCATGTTTTCCTCCACCAGTCTTACACACTGCTTTTGGATAACTTTATGCCATTCCTGGTGCAAAAATTCAAGCAGCTTGCTTTGATGGTTCGATCATGATGGTTTGATGGTGATCATACATCTTCCTCTTGATTATATTCCAGAGGTTTTCAATTTGGTAAAATCAAAGAAACTCATTAAATCATTTTAAGTGGTCTCTTATTTTTTCCAGAGCTGAAATTTTACATACATTTCATTGCCCTTTGAAAGTGTGTAACTGCTTTATTGTGCAATTATATTATAGATTTTATTATCAACTATATCAGTGGCATATTGTTGTCTTAATATGGTTATTAAATATAATATTATACACAATATTCATATTATATATAAAATTCTGATAAATCAAAAGAATGGAATTTTACTATTCAGGCTGCATATCTGTGGCTCCATCTTACTGTTCCCTCAATGCAATGTTTAGACTTGGGTTAGGAAAGCCTGGTATGCCTGATTGTATTCATGAGCTCCAGTGTTGCCTGCATAGAGCAGATGTTTAAAAGATATAACCACATGTTTTTTTGCCTGCTTTTCCATCTGTGCTCCTGCCTGCCTGCTGTCGTTTGTGTATTTAAACACTCACAACTTATTTACTATTATTTAGAATGTGATTCTTGACATGCAAATTTTGTTTATTTTGTATTAAAATAATAAGTATTTTTTTTTATTTTAAGAGTACTGTGTAAAAATATGTGATGAATACCAAGATAAAGATCAGTGGGAACAACACAGCTAATCTCACCTGTAGGGCGTGTACCAGTGGAAATGGCAATAAAACAGTCTTGAGCTTGAGCAAAAAAAGCAGACTACTAGTCTTTACATGATTATCCAGCCCCAGTATATCTCCACATATAACGTCCATATGGTGATAAAAGCGATATTCTTCTTTTTTCTAGTCTATTTTGTATTATCTGTTGTTGTTTCAACATTGAAACAACGTTGAAACAAAATGTAATGTTTAATGGTTGTGCAAACGTTAACATTTAAATGTTGAATCAACAAAATGTCCTTAACCTTCTGCCTCTTTAATTAGCATTTTACATTGTATCACCTCCATATGTTAAAATGAGAGAAACAGCAGAACATGGGATTAAAAAGCCATTTAAATGTCCAGATAGTGAGCAAATACAGCTCTGGAGAAAATAAGAGACCACATAAAAATGATGAGTTTCTTTGATTTCACCAAACTGAAAACCTCTGGAATATAATCAGGAGGAAGATGGATGATCACAAGCCATCAAACCAAGTTGAACTGCTTGAATTTTTGCACCAGGAGTGGCATTAAAACCCAGAGTTATTCCACCAAATATTGATTTCTAAACTCTTAAAACTTTATGAATATGAACTTGTTTTCTTTGCATTATTTGAGGTCTGAAAGCTCTGCAACTTTTTTGTTATTTCAGCCATTTCTCACTTTCTGTAAATAAATGTTCTAAATGACAATATGTTTATTTGGGAGTAATGTTTTCTGTAGTTTATAGAATAAAACAACAATGTTTATTTTATTCTCAAACATATTCCTAAAAATAGCAAAATCAGAGAAACTGATTCAGAAACTGGAGTGGTCTGTTCATTTTCTCCAGAGTTGTATGTAGCTAATCTGTTGTGTTTGGGCACTTTTGATAACACAGACCAGGCTAAGTGTGAACTATGTGAGCTACCTATCTTCCCCATCATTGCTTTTTGTCCCCAGCACAGATATAAAAAAATCAGTGTTTTGTTATATCACCAAAAATATCACGAATACACAAAATTATCACAATAATTTTCAAATTGTCCCGTCCTAGTTTTGAGTAAGTGGAATTAACAACTAGCTAAATGTTACGAGTTCACTCTGCACAAGGGAGACTTAAAGGCCAGTCTAACGTCTATCAGCTCAATTTTCAATTAAAACATATTATTATTATTTTTTTTTTTACATTTAGTGCAGTGTAGAAGAAACAAGTTTTCCGCAATTTTTCATAATATTTATTTTTCCTTCTCTGCACCTTACAATCAATATTTTCTTTTGCATCTTGTAGCAAAAGTTAGCTGGATTATACCATCGGATTTGTGGTACAAGATACAAAACTGGAAAATTATGAATATTGAGGAAAGATTCACTTTTTAATATTTCTTGAGTATGAAATATTAGAAAATTGTTCTGGAAATGGAACTGCTAAATGTTACACTGACCCTTAAAACCTTATTTGTACATACTTTTGAATTTAAACACATTTCAAAATCAGTAATTAAATGAGGTTGTGTGGTGATTTTACCTACTTTTTCCTCCAGCTCTGTCCTCCACTCACTCCTCCTCCACCTCTAGCTAATAACACCTTTATTATCAGTCAGTAAACAGCAGCAGCAGCAGCCAGGAGAAAGGAGATGTTTGTTCCTCATAAAAGATAAAAAGTTCCTCGGTCATGAATTCGTGTCTTCAGGACACATGCTGTCTCTAAAGATCTTCTGAGAGGGTAAAGAAGTTTCTGAAAAGTCTGTAAGCTGAGTCTAAAGCAGAGTACAGCCTGTATTAAATAACCTAGAGCTAGTTAGTTAGTTAGCTAACTAGCTAACCCGTTAAGCTAGCTAAGCTAACCTAGTAACGGTAACTAGGTATGTAACTAATACCCGGATGAACCAGCTAGTTAGTTAGTAAACCGTCAGCACATCCTTTAGTTTAGCAGCTTCAATCAACGGTTCACAGCGAGGTTCCTAGCTAGATATATACTCTTCAGTAAGTTCTCCTCACTCTTCTACAGAGTTCTCTTCTCTTCTTCTCCCTCTCTGAGTTCTCTAGCTGTTATTTAGAGCTTTAAACAGACAGCCAGGAAAACATCAGGAAAACGTACGCAAACAAGCCCAAAGCCAGGCAGCCAGGCAGCGGGCAGCCTCGCTAATCTCCGGCCGAATCTGGAGGTGATAAAGCGGGTGGTCAAGGCTCAGGGCTCCGCAGCGTCACCGCACCGTTTCCGCTCCGAAATAAACATTCTTCCAGCGACTCCTTCCTCAGACTTCATCTCGATAAAAAAAAGGTCCAGCCCCGAGCCTCGCCGTGTTCCTGATTTAAGCGTTAGATTACAGATTTTAAATATACAGCTCTGTCCCACCCCTCATTGTCTGGCGCTGGAATGCTCTCTCTCTCTCTCTCTCTCTCTCTCTCTCTCTCTCTCTCTCTCTCTCTCTCTCTCTCTCTCTCTCTCTCTCTCTCTCTCATTACTGTTTTCCTGTCTCTGACAAACCTTTCATTTTCCCTCTCTTTCTTTCCCCCCTCATAGCGTGTCCTCCTCAGAAAACATCGGCTTTAACGAGGCTCCTCGTGTTCCTTCCGAGCGTCTTAACTTTCATTATGTACCGCAGACCGCTCTGTTTTTATTTACAACAGCCACAACTGAATGTGTGTATGTTTATACGTGAAATGATATTACATTTTATAGCTTCTAGATAGTTAGAGAGTTCTTATGACTCATTTAACTATAGTCAGATAGGAGCCTACTGGCTAAAAACAATTTTCTAAAATGTATTATATAACAACAGGGGTGCTTAAAAGTTTAGAAACCACTTTGAATGGTCTATGATTAAATATGACCTAAACTTAATCAGATATTCTCAAGTCCTAAAAGTAGATAAAAATGACGAGCTAAAAAAAAAGGAGTCATTCATTTATTGAGTAAAATGATCCAACATGACTTGTTTGTGATTGGCAGAAGTATGTAAAACTTTGCTTTCAGTATCTGGTGAGACCTCCCTTTGCAGCAATAACTCCAACTGAAGGTGCTTGGTAGCCGCTCTGCTGTACGCTGACCCCCTTTCGATTCAGTTTCCAGCAGTGCAGAAAGCAGCGCCTCCATCATGCTAACATGGTTTAACTATGACCTTGCGGCAAGTGGTACTGCGGCTAAAAATGTGTGACGTGAACTCATGCGACTAGGGAAAAACTGTAGTCCAAACAACAAAAACACAGACAAGAGACTGATTAAAACAATTATTGAAGACCCTGAGCTGTACAACATTTCCTTTCACTCGTATAGACAGTGACGTGTTTAAAAAAAACCTACCTATTATCAGCACGCTGTACACTGACCCCTATTGGTTTCAATTGTTCCTCCACCGGCAGAGCGACCAAGGAAAATTTTGTAGTCCAAACAACAAAAAACACGGGCAAGAGACTGACATTAATGATTAGTGAATCCTTTGAGCTGTACAACACTTCCCTACACTCATATAGAGATAACAGGAGGAAGGCCAGAATCAGAGCTTTCATATGACATTGAAAGACAGATACAGGTCTACAGATGCTGTAGCATCTCAAAACTACAAAACTCTGGTCGCAGACATGATGAGTTTTAGATGAGTGTTAGCAGGCGACGCTCGGCGTCAGCAGCAGCACAATGCAACCACAACTGGCCAGGGTCCAGCAGAACAGCAAGCAGAGCAGAAAGCAGCGCAGCATACTGCGTGCAATGTACAAGCACCTTAAACTTTTCTGGTAACTGTTGATCAGTCCTGCACACGGCTTGGAATAATTTTTGCCCATTCCTCTGTACAGAACTACTCCAACTCTAGGATGTCGGTGTGTTTCCTAACAAAAACATTTCCATTGGATTAAGGTCAGGACTTTGACTTGGTCTTTCCAAAACATTAACTTTATTCTTGCTAAACCCTTCTTTGGTAAAAACAACTTGTGTGCTTAGGGTCATTGTCTTGCTGCATGACCCACCTTCTCTTGAGATTCAGTTTATGGATAGATGTTCTGACATTTTACTTTAGAATTTTCTGATATAATTGAGAATTCATTGTTCCACCAATGAAGACAAGCCACTGCTGGCCCAGATGTAGCAAAACAGACCTAAAGCTTTATAGTACCACCACCACGTTTCACAGATGGGATAAGATTCTTTTGCTGGAATGCAGTGTTTTTCTTTCTTCAATCATAACACTTTTCATTTAAACCAAAAAGTCATTTTAGTTATTATGACTGTAGTGTAGGTTTAAGTTAATTTAGTTGATGTCATTTTTGTTCTTTGCACAATAATTCTACTTTTAACTTTATGGTCAGGTAAATAAAAATGGATTTGTATTTACTGCTTACAACGTAGCGTCAATGCAGTTAATCATGATATATGATCAACAAGTTTACTTAAGGTAGTCTAGGGTAATCCTTACACACTAATGGTGAGTGTCAGAAACTGGGGACACAGCCAGTATGCAAATAGATTGTGCAAAAGCCAGTAGAATAAAAGTGGTCAATGGCAATAGAATAACTCTGTTATTATAAGTTATAACTCTGTTATTATAACTCACAGATCTCTGTTTCAAAATATAAGTGGCCAAAATGTGTATCTAACTCAAGATAGTTGAGTAATGTTGATCCCCCAACAACCTTTATCTACCTAAATCACTGAAGTTACCAAAAGCAACTTTACAGGAGAAGGAATAAAAATACTCACACTTCAGAGCTTTTGTATTTTAGGTCAAAAGTGAATAAAAAGAAAAAAATAGAGTCAAATGCACTTCAAGTAAGTATGATGAATAATGTTGCAGATATTTTCTAACAATGTTGCTTCTTTGTACAAAATAAGTTGTTTTCTGAAGAATACTTGAGTCATAAGTAGTATGTTGTAATAAGCAAGAGTTTAAACTATTGTGCCCAGTTCTGGTTAGAATAAAAAAGTATGTTACAACATTCTGAGAGTTATTGGTCAGCGTCAGAAGCATGCAGTGGCCTTAACAGCACATTTTATGAGTGTATATTAACCTGCTGTTTTGTGTTTTTTAAAGGGCAGACGAAATTCTAAGCTGGAGACAGGCTGGATTGGAAGCTAATGCCCTGAGGGAGCAAAGGCTGAGAAGCAGCTTCCCAAACAGCCTCTTATGGAGGAAAGCCCAGGCAAACACAAGGATCAGCGTGAGCCATTGATGACATAGTTCAGACCCATTTCAGGAGCCCACAGTGTATTGGTAAGAGAATTCTTTGACAGGCTTAATGCTAGAAGTCATTATAAGTAGATACTGCATGTTAGACCATGCCAGCTATTCTCTGGAGGAGATACTTTAATAAGACATGCACTCTTATCTCACCTCATTGAGAGTACAGACCCTATATGGTGTAAAATTGGGTAAGAAAAACGAAACATTTTAAAAAGCAGGAGTGATTTTCCCAATGGGATGCCCCTCCTTTCTCACGCTTTGTAATCTACGGACTTGGCCTGTGTGTGCAGGCCCAGCTGGAACTGCTCAGATCAGGGGGATGAGGAGAGGAAGAATGATTATTTGATCAGTATTTATTTAGTTTTTACTGTTCCCATGAATGCGTGTGATGCTGAGGTCCTTTTTTTTTTGCATTCGAGGTCTTTCAACATCACTAGACGGTATCTCATTTCCTTGTGGCTGGAACAAACTGGCCCCTTTTTGTTAAGGATCTGTCTCTACTCCATACTCTTGCTGAGAATGGAGTGGTCCTGCAGAGGTCATTAGATGTCACACACACCTAAATACATGTGGGACAATTTCTAACTTGCATGAATAATATATGACTTAAACACTATGTTTACTCATTGCCCACTTTATTTGACACTCCTACCTAGATGCTCCACCTTGCAGATGTAAAATTAGAGGCAGAAGCTCATCTGTTGCTGCACAGTTTGTGTTGGGTGTTGGTCATCCTCTAGTCCTTCATCATTGGTCACAGGACACTGCCCACAGGAAGCTGTTGGTGGAATATGGAGTCCAACTATGACACTGAGGTGTTTAAAAACTCCAGCAGCTCTTCTGTGTCTGATACACTTGTACCAGCACAACAAAACACTAACACATACCACCACCATATCACCACAATGCAGTGCTGAGAATGACTCACAACCAAAGACATGTTCTCTGGTGGTTCTGTGGGGTCCTGACCATTGAATAGCAGTGTGAAAGGAGGATAATTAAGTATACAGAGAAACAGATACAGGACTACAGTTATTATAGTACTGTATGATCAGTGAGTTCAATGAGTTCAACTGATTTCACGGTTAAGATTGAGTAAGTTACATAAGCTTGGTACAATTAATGGATTAAAGACCACTGGCTTCCTCTACTTTTACCCTTCTTCCCTTAGTGTTTCTATTATAGTCTCTCTTTAACAAGCTCATGACGGCTTTACCGACTGACTGATTCCATGGACACTTTTAATGGGAGTCTCTCAATAAAGAAAATATTTTTAAATCTTCTAATTGATGTTCTTTATTCTTCTTCTCTAAAGCAAAAGGTCATCATACACACATAAGCACACAAGCATACTCACACACATGCTGTACACACCTGTACACATTTGGCTTGGCTTTTTCTCAAGGTCAAGAAAATACAACAAAAGCCATTGGTTGCATTCTGGTGTCAAAGATGCATAATAGTTACATTTGCATAGATAGTTTGATCAAAAGTGTCCCTTGAGTGCTCTTCATAGCAGTTCATAGCTTAGTAGCATGTACTGCAGAACATTATCAGTTTAGTCCCTGAGACAAACAGCAAAAATGTCTTTAAAATATGTGAATCAAAGGACAAGAACATTGTCAATTTTACCTGAATGTAAAAGAGTCATTGGTTTCTGTGGGAAAACTCCCTTTAGTCTTCACTTCTTCTAGTCAAAGAAATGTTTCATTAATGCCAAAGGGACATTTTGTGCAATTTCCTTGCAGCACAGATTTGGTAAATAGAATGCTGCCAAAGGATGTTTATGCTTTCTCTTGCTTATTCAAAAAAGGAAAATTACTAAAGCAAGGTAAGCATGGCTTTCGACTGAAAAAACATGATTACATGATGTTAAAGAATTAGATCATTTATAGTTAATAAAAGTTGGCAGCCTTATTTCAGGGCAAAATAAGTTATGGCCAGTGGCATGGCAATCCCTTTAGCTACCACAACTTCCTTCACCTGCTGCATTTCCTTTTAGCTGCTGCCTGTCCCTTTAGCTGCTGCCTGTCCCTTTAGCTGCTGCCTGTCCCTTTATCTGACTCCTGTCCGTTTAAAAGATGCCTGTCCCTTTAGCTGCTGCCAGTCTCTTTCTGCACCTGCTGCCTGTCATTTCAGGTGCTGCCATTCCCTTTATCAGCTATGTTCCTCTATGCCAGGTTCACACTACCTGAGTTTAGTCCTTATTTCTGAGTCGCTGGCTACGTTTTAAGATCATTGTCAAAATTCGTAGGTTTTTGGAACTCTTTGGAAGTTCTTGTGTGTGTTTTTGTGACGAAATATCCTGGTAATAGAGTTTGCAGTTTGTGACCTTGTGTCACTGAACACTCATGCGGTGTGCAATGCACAACAACCAAAATATTCCTGATTATAGGGAAACAAGTCATGGAATATAAGGTTAAATTGATCTTGGGGCTTTTGAAAGTTGTATAATGTGAACCTGGCATTAGCTGCTTCAAATATGCTTCAAATAGGTCTCTTTATCTGCTGCCAGTCTCTTCAGGTTTGGCCTGTCCCATTACTTGTTGCCAGTTCCTTTAGCTCCTGCCTTTCTCTGTAACTGCTGCCAGTCTCTTCAGCTGCTACCTGTCCTCTTAGCTGCTGCCAGTCCTTTTAGCAGCTGCTAGTCTCTTCAGCTGCAGTAAAAATGTAGTGTCTGTAGCACGCTTTCTGTCACCTTCTGCTAATTTGTCTGCTGTTAAACTGCTGCTTTTTTGGGAACATGTCTGTAATCAATTGACAGACTCATTACTTTTTTCCCTTTTTCTTGGACTCTTTGTCCGACTTCTCCTTTTCTGCCTTTTCCTTCTCCAGACGTTTCTTCTCCTTCTTCTTCTCCTCTTTGGCCTCCTTGTACTTCCAAACTGGGGGCTCCAGGTAACCTTTAGTCATCTTCCTCTTTTTCTCCTTCTTGGGCGTGGGCTCACCGGACTTGATGACTTTAATTTGAGGGACGCAGCCTGAGGGGAACACACTGTTTCGACGGGCCATGCTGCGCGGGATGAACCTGCGGACACCGTTGGAGGCTATGGAGATCATGCTGCCCCGCCTCTCTGTGTCTGAGCAGCAGGAGGCCAAGGACGCCACTGAGGAGGTCGAACTGACAGCAGTGGAGGCTGAGGATATGGAGCCGTTGCTGTGGCGTACTGCTTGTCCCTCCAGCTCCTTGCCTGGGTTCTCTGCCAATAGGTCAGGCACAGCCAAGCGTCTCTTACCAATCTCCGGTGGACTGGTGGGACAGAGCGGCCGGCAGCCGGTGACCACCAAGGGGCTGTGTATGCTGGTGGTGATGCGCACCATGTGGTCCAGGACACCGTTTTCCTGGGGGTCATGCGGGAAGTTGAAAGTGAAGGTGGATTTCAGCCGATGGGCAACCTTTTGCCCTGCACTTTTCGTGGATGTGGCCCTGGCCACTAGCTCTTTCAGATCTGGCCACTCTGGGACAAAGCTTTCACAGAACTGCTCTGCACAGGGCCGACTCGCCAGCTGCCTGAGTCTGCAGAAAGTCTCAAAGTGTCCTGTCTTCAGTGCCCATTCCTTCACATCCTTTCCTCGTGTTCCATCCACTGCAGTTACGTCAGCCCCTGAACAAAATAGAGATATGTAGGAAGTCACTGCTTTTGTCAGATTAAAAAACTGTCAATATAATTGAACATGCTAACCTAAGCCATGTAAATCAAATACAAAAATGCATATAAATTGGAAAACTGTTTCTTGTATTATGTAAATTGATCAGGAAGTGTTATTAGCAGTCTCTTGTGCACAGTGTTGGGAAGGTTACTTTTAAAATGTAATCCCTTACAGATTACTGATTACATCACTCAAAATGTAATTTGTAACGTAATCAGTTACATTACTTCAAGTGAGTAACGTAATCTGATTACTTTGGATTACTTTAAATATTGTCATTTTTTTAAGCCTGAATGAATGTAACAAATAGATAAACGAATAAAACAGCCTTTTCAATCACTCTATAAAAATACTTATGAAACCATTTCATCAAACAATTTTATAAAACACTTCTATAAATTGATGATAAAACCATTTAAAACCAAACAATGTAACAACAACTGTAAGCTATCTACTTGCAGGTTTGCCTCCAGTGTTAATTTTGACAACAAATTGTGATTTAGTCTTAGTCATAGTCTTGTGACGAAAATAGTATTTAGTTTTAGTCACAATTTAGTCATCTGAAATGTTTTTAGTTTTAGTCGACTTAATGTCATAAGAATATAGTCGACTAAAATTACAGTAAATTTAGTCGACTAAAATGTAAAGGGTGTAAATGTAAATGCTTTTTCATCAGTTCCCTTGAATTATTAACTCTACACGTATACGAAATGAAACGTTTAATAACCACTTGAGTAATATTGTTAATGTTTGAAAGTGAAATATATTTATATATGATTTAATGTATATTATTATTATTACTATTATTATTATTGTAGGTGTGTGACTATACATATTTTACATTTAAAATTTTGCTCTAGAAATCAGGTCATAAAACATCTGAATAGTTTAATTATAGTTTAAACAGAGCTGTAGATGCAAAAACTTTTAAAGGATCTAGTTTTATCTCCAGCACTAACAGCACACCTACTGTAGCTACAGTCTATAAATGAACACACCTTCACACACTGTCCTGTAGAGATGCTCTCAGGACGTACAGAGAGACTTCATGAGAAAGTGCTGTAAGGAACTTTACACAGACTTTTGGGTTCATAGATTCACTTATTTTATTGTTTTATTTTGGTTATATTATTGAGTTCCTTTCTGACCTGCTGCTGATTTAACACTAGCTATATCTTTCCCACTGTGAGACTAAACAGATGATCGGATCTTAATGAGTTAGGGTTCTGTATCAGTTCTGTGTTTTAGTGCACTGCCGAGTTAAACACATCAGCTCATGAAATAACATCAGTATTAAAACGCTGATCTCTGCATGGAGATCTGTGTGACTCTGGTCTGCAGAAGCTGAAAGATTAGTGGTGTTTTTACCGGTAATGGAGTCGCTCCACGCGGTTTACACGTTATCTTGTTTTTCGCGACGTCAAAAGAGAAATATATCGGCCCTCTCTCTCTCTCTCCCTCTCTCCCTGCTGAACACTGTCGAGTTAACTTCCAGTCGAGCTCCGTATCGACAGTTTAATTCTGCGCGGCGCTGCTGCAGGAGAGGCGGGTACTCCACCTTCGCTAAAGTAGCAGTGATTGGATCTCTTCCTAACTGATCCCTACCTTTCACAGACCAAAATCAGTTCTGATTGGATTTCGTCCCTGCCAAACATTTTCGTCTCGTTTTTATTCGTTGACCAAAATGTCAGTTAATTTCGTCTCGTTGTGTGAGCGTGGAGCCGCTGTGAGCCGCTGCCCCTCCTCCCTGTGTGTGTGTGCAGCGAGACGGGAGGAGGGGCAGAGAGTTCCCTGTCATATCAGAGCGATTTCACCGCAAAATGTTATTTGCGTTTTGTCAGTGTTGGATTGGAAGAGCAAAAATAGGAAAGTACCGCAATGTAACCCTTTTATTTTAGCAGAGTAACTGTAATCTGATTACCACTTACTGAAGCAGTAACTGTAACGGATTACAGTTACTTATAATTTGTAATCTGATTACGTAACGCCGTTACATGTAATCCGTTACTTCCCAACACTGCTTGTGCAATCTCATGTCATTTCAAGACTTGATTACTGGTCTTTCATTGTGAGCCATCAGGCCCCTTCAACTGATTCAGATTGCGGCAGCATGACACGTCTTCAATCTTCTGAAGTTCAGTCATGTGACTTCTTTGCTGTGTTCTCTCCCCTGGCTTCCTGTAGCAGACCAGCTCCTTCACACTTGATGGCAATGGTCAAAAGCCAGGTCTGTACCAAGAGCTCTTAGAGCAGGGGTGTCAAACTCATTTTGGCCGAGGGCCACATTGGCATATTGGCTGTCCTCCGAGGGCCAGATGTAACTTATAAATATAAGAAAATGTAACCAAATGTAATATATGTAAATGAATGTAATTACTCCTTAATGTTAAATAACTCTCAATATATTATTTATTCAATCAAATATTACAGTTGCATGGAAAAAATGTTTGCTTGTTGCTCTATTAACATAAATCCTGTTATGAAATCCAAAAACTCCATCAATCAAGAACCAAACTATACAAGTGAATAGAAATGACATAAAATACAAGTTATATTAACTTTGATCAAAACGTTTGATACTGAAAAGAGGCTTAATTAATATAAAATCAAAAATTGTGAGCTGTGACAGATTTAGCATTTCCTCATCCAACCACTAGTGGGAGCTGCAGCAGCACAAGCCCACAGTCTTTACTGAGTCAGAGCTACAGCCCAGCCACGGGCTACAGGACTCAGCTGAGCCAGTCTGGAGCGTTTTTAAAATTTTAAGTTCTTCTGTGTATGAAATAAAATAACCCCACTAACCGGATAATACAGCTCTCTACAGTTCATATTTCAGCCCAAGCAGCTAACAGCAGCAGTTTAGAGCAGCCATCCCGGAGTCACTGCTGGGATTACATTATAAACAGGTCAGTTAGCGCGCTGCTAACCTCAGGATGTTTATAACTACGGAGTTTAGAACACACCACGGCTGCAAGGTTAGACTGTTGAAGGCTACTGGAGACTATTAAAGGCTATTGGAGGTTATTGAAAGGGTTATTGGGGGCAGAAATCAGTAAAGGCTGGTTAGATAAGTGATTCACCTCCTCGTCCTTTGCTGAGGTGAAACTGCGACTAGCGATGTCACAGTGATGTTTATTAACCTCATTAAAACAGATTTTATCAGCTATTGTCTTATAAATATTTACACATAATTTATATCTCTTCTAAAAAGCGTTTATTTTGGTCAGTAACACAAAATGCATACCGGTCTTTCGCCTTGAAGCACAGCCGTCCGTCTGCATCAACTTTTCTTTTTCTGGATATTATGGGATAAACATGTCTCAATTCCACCCGCGAAGTTACACCTTCCCTCCGGCAGGGTTTCCACATCAATGACTACACTGCCGTGTAGTGGCAGTAAGCCGTAACTTTGCGGGTAATACAATCGACAAGCATTGTGGGAAATTTATTTTTTGGTCAAAGAACGCTTCTGACCTATTTATTATAGACACTAAGATTTTACAAGCTCTCGCGGGCCACATAAAAAGACGTGGCGGGCCACATTTGGCCCGCGGGCCTTGTGTTTGACACATGTGTCTTAGAGCTTCCAGTACAGCTCAGCTTAACCCACCATGCCTCAAGTCCGACAGAAAACAAACATCCCGACTCTTCTCTGCCCTGCACCAAGGTGGTGGAACGAACTTCCACGGTGTGTCAGAACAGTAGAGTCACTCGCTCTCTTCAGATAATGACTGTAGGCTCATCAAAAGGATCACTTATATTAAAAGAGATCTAAACTAACACTAGGTGTCTAAACATTATTGAAGCTTGGTGTATCTTTCTAATTCTAGTCTCTACAAACTAGCTATGGATATTTTCGAACCAGTTAACGAAGCACTATTGCAGGTTGCACTGGATAAGGGCGTAAATGTAAACGTAAATCTCGGGGGACAACTTGGGAATTATCGCAATGTGAATTGTCAGAGTTTAAGTGAGGCCTGATAGAGGGTATCAGATGGATGGGACATTCCATTTCCAAAGTTGTGTAAGCATTTAACATTCCTCAATTCACAGTGTTGTGTTTTCTGAAAATACGTCATAGAAAGTGTTACCACCCACAGTGGTAATGATAATGACCAGAGGCGTCTGTCTGGAATTTTCCATGCAAACATGCAAGAAACTACCAAACATCTTAACCACATTCAATACAGGAGACCTTCATACACATATCCCACCCTTTTTTAGCTTCCACAAAATTCATTCAACATTTACTAATTAAATACTGCATCAAACCATTTATAATTGGTTAGATATTTGTTAGATATTATTTGATATAATTGAAAAAATTACAATTTAAAAACAAATGGTAGATTTCCCCATTATGTACATTAAAATGAATCAGCTATATAAGGAGCCAAAACATTGAAACCCAGTCCCCACTGCTCTATGAGATTTAGAATTTTAGAGAATCTACAGTATTAGAAAAGACAGCATGGTTACGCCCTCATGTGGCCACTAATGGAACAAACCATTGGTTTCAAACCATCTGCAGAATCTGCTTTACCTGTTAAAGGAGAGGGTTATGGAGCATTTGTTTGTTCTTTAAGGATGCTATTTACATGCGTGTATGCAGTGTGTAAAAATGTCTGTTTACTGTAAACAGTTTAGTAAATTAGAAGAGGGACTGATATCCAAAAGGTACATAGTTAAATACAATACATTACTTTCAGCATAGTAAAAAAAATTTTAGGGTGAATCGGTTGAATTCGTACTTCAATCCTTTGACTTGTTCACAATTATCACAATCAAAAGACCATCACTGCAACTGTGGGTGAAATGGGTGAATGAGTGAAAATCTGCTGCAAAAAATGATTTGCAGGCTGTGATATTTGTCAAAGGGGGCGTTTTTCAATGTTTGTGTTTAAATTATTTTGACACTGTAAGCCACATAGAAAAATGAATATAAAAAGTAACAATGTTTTAAATATTAAAATATGTTTCAATGTTGAGCTTAGTTATTTATGGACTGTTAGTAACTTTTCCATGCCACTGTATGTTTTATCCAGTGAGAAGAAAGTGACCTGGCTTGATCTTTCACAAAGGTGTTAGGAGTGACGTAGAGGCTTTTAATTCATGATTAACTGTTCAGCTGGGGTCGGTCATACTAGGTGATACTAGGTAGAATTTTTATTTTTGCTTCTAAAACCGATATTCTTCATCTTGTTTTTTGTTGGTGTAATTGTCTCAATTTTTTAGCGATGCATTGCTGAAAGGATTTGATTGAATTCAGCAGCCAGAGCATTAGTGAGGTCAGGATGTTGAATGATCATCGCCCTAACTTATCCTCAACTTATCTAAAAAAGTACTGGTTGGAGCATCATTATTTGAGAGAACACAATTCCACTGCTTGTTTAAGGGGTTTATACTCTCTAGCTCATGTCTGGCATTAGGCATTGTGTCAAAACTTTTAGACTTCTATTCTATTGGTCGTAAAATAGCTGCATGCTTTCATTAGCAAGGGTGTCCACAAACATATAGACATATAGTGCATGGTAAATATTTCACTGGCAGTCCTGTATTGTGCCTTTTGTGCTCTGTGAATAGTACAAATCTAATTATTTGGAATGAAATCCTTTGAAACTTACAAAAACATTGTCTAAATATATTATGATGCCTAATTCTTATTTTGTCTAAATATATTTAAAACACTAAATCAAGAAAAAGACATTTTGGTACCACTTTAAGACTACCTTTATAAAGGGTTTATAAATGGTTTACAATTAGTTTATCAATGGTTACTAATTAGGTTGTAAATGCCTTAAAAATCATTAATAATGTAGAAAGGGCAACCGTGATCTGTTGTTTGCCAAATAGTGAACACACAGCCATCTATATTGTTAAACTTCAGATCTTGTTCCATACTCAACTTACTTTGTCTTCTCCATCTAACGCAACTTGCTTCTCCATCTCCATATTCTCCATCAGTCAACATCAGTTTAACCATTTAACTTCCAAGTTTAATCATTCCACCACTAACTCTTTTATTCATTTATAAACAACAGGTCATTGTTGCCCTTTTTACATATATGTTATAACTGATTATTAATGATTTTTAATGAATTTACAACCTAATTAGTAACCATTAAAACGCTAATTATAAACCATTTATAAAGGTAGTCTTATTTTAAAGTGGTACCGGCATTTTGTATGCTTTGGCTCCTTTAATGTAAACGGTCTTTTTTTTCTGGCATATTGGGTTAAGCTGTCCAGAAATAGACCAGTGTAACTAAACTGACCTCTGCTGCCTTTATTGCACCAGCAATAAGCTTGGCTGGAGAGTCTCCAGAGGGACTTTAAATAAGTCCTGATAAATCCACACAGGCCTAATCCAGCGCTCTCTGAGACGACTCTAAGATTAGCTGTGAGATCAGGAAAGAAAATGTCCTCAGCTTTGACTTTGTAAACCTGCTCGGGCTTGCGCCATGCCATAGTAACATACTGTGGGAAGGCTTGTTTGGGTCCAGTTGTGTGTGGGACATGTACAAAAGATGTGTGTTATTATTTTGCATTATTTGAGTTGATTAGGTTTCCTATTTTACAGGATATGCACACTATTGAAGTATTAAGATGAGTCTTGAGACATACAGCTCTGGAAAAAAATGAGAGACCACTTAAAAATGACAGTTTCTTTGATTTCACCAAATAAAAAAAACTCTGGAATATAATCAAGAGGAAAATGGATGATCAAATGCCATCAGAACTACTTGAATTTTTGCACCAGGAGTGGCACAAATTTATCTTAAAGCAGTGTGTAAGACTGGTGGAGGAGAACATGCCAAGATGAAAGAAACCTGTGATTAAAAACCAGGGTTATGTCCAACCATCTGCATCTCACCGCTATCAGTGGCATACTGCTGCTGCTGCACCTCAGCCAATCAGCTCTCTCTCCTGCCTCTCCACTAAACCCATACATCACCCACTACCCCTCCTATTTTTTAGCCTTTTTCAAATTGGAGCTGAGGGTGGAGTCAGCAAAAATCAAGGGTTTTAGTGCCTCTTTAAATGCAAAATGTTAGTCCATTACCTGCCATGATGAGTGAAGCCACGCAGTCATTGTTTCCCTGTATGGCTGCTTTAATAAGAGCAGTGAAGCCACGGTTGTCCCTGAGCTCAGTTTCCACTCCCGAGAAGAAGTTGAGGATGAAGTTTTGGATATTCACAAAACCTGTGTTGATACAAAACAATGGGATTCAGTTTTGTTTCACACATTATTTTATGAAGATGTGGATTAAGTAGATTAGAATAAAATAAAAATCCTTATATTCCTACCTGCCTGTGCTGCAATCATGAGGGCCGTGTTGCCGTCATTGTCTTGGTGGTTGATGTCTATGTGTGGACACTTGTTGAGCCCATACACAATATCCACAAATCCTTTGGAAACGGCCAGCATCAATCCATTCTGTCACAGAGCAGAACGAAACACAGTAGCATTGTTAGACTTGCATACTTTGTTAGCCTGTACACTGATCAAGCATAACTTTATGAGCACTGCTTTGTTTCTGCACCAATTCGCCATTATATCACCTCTACTAAGCATATAGGAGCATACTGTAGCTCTTTAATTACAGACTGTTTTTTTTTACCTACTTTATTGACCTTTTTCACACTTCCGTGTTGGTTGATGCCAAAGCATAAAAAGCACTGTTAAACAATTTCTGGTTGTGTTGTAATCAATGGCTACTGCCAGTTTCTGAATAACACCTATAATTCAGTTTAACACCCTCCCAAGAGTTTATACTGTGCTGAAGCACAGTAAAGATATTCAAGGGAATCTAAAAACAGGTTAGCACCCTGCTAAACAGTGCAGGGGGAAAATACTGTAAATAAAACTGCCATTCAGAGCCGGACATGATGACACAGCGACTGTAACAAAGGTTCATTATCTTCCGTTAAAAACTCCACCACCACCGCAGTGTCAGAAAATGAAAACCCAAATAATAGCTGCTCTGTGGTGGTCCTCTGGGGTCCTGAGTATTGAAGAAGGTAAAAGTAAGATAATAATGTATGCACAGAAACATAAGGTCTACAGTCAGTAGTTATAGAACTACAAAGAGTCCTATATCCTCAGTTAGATAAAATGGTTATTAGATGTAGAAACAAGGAGGTGGTCATATTGTTATACATAATTGTTGTATTTTTGAAGCATGTATAGGTGTGAGCTGCACATATAACTTGCACACAATGCTTCATCGTTACCATTTGTGCAAAGTGGTCAGTATTGTTCAAAATCTGCGTTAATAGCATTAACATAGGTTATTGCACTGTTGTAACTGGTGTAACTATAAGCAGTTCGGGTGGATAAAACATCTTCTTTGTGTTTTCTTTTATTTTCACTAACAGTCTTTTTTTAATAATGATTTATTTGTACGTATATCCCTTTTTCAAGTTAATTTGGAAGACCAAATGCTTATTCATATGAACTCCCCCTACATACTAAGATGGTGAAGACTAGCACATGCCTTCTCCAACACATGCAAAGCCAGCCACTGCCTCTTTTTAAACTGCAGCTGATGCAGCATCGCAAGATGCACTAGTCAGCACATTTACAGAAAAGCACAGCGACCAAGCTGTGCAACATCAGCTAACAGACTCTCTCTCAGAACAGAACGACAGTCATTTTTTATAATAATAAAAATTAGTCATGGCCTATCTTCAAACTGCCACTAATGCATCATCACTGGGTAGCTGGTGTGCTCAGAGGAAAGCGCCAGGTCCTCCACTCCGATACATTAGCTAACAGAAACCTGTTCTGAACAATGTCACACTGGGAGTGATATGGCAAGAGGGTGCCATCTACCCACCCAGAGAGAACATGGCCAATTGTGCTCTCTCTCTGACTTTGACTGCTGATGGCAAGCAACATAATCTGTGATTCGAGCAGGTGATCCATTGATCATAGTTACAGTGTCCTATAAACCACTTGAAGCACTAAACCACTATATGGATCACTTATCATACTTATTTTTGCAAGTAAGGGTGTACTCACACTAGGCAATCCTTTCAGTTACCTCCCATAGCACATCTCGTTTGACCAGTGTGATCACATGGAAAAAGATGATATCAGTGATGCGACATTCCTATAAACAAACATGGCAGTTTTGTGCCGAATTTAGCATCCACCCCAGGAAGCATCCCCTTTCGGGAGCGCCTGCTATGTCGCTATCTATGTAAGGGTGACTAAGATTTCTAGGTAAGTTAAAGTAGATTATCTCGCCTTTTATCAAGAACACAGTGCGTACGAGCTCCCGAGAGAGGGTGCTTTTCATGGCAGGGGCGCTGAATAGGCACAGATTGCAGTGTTAAATTAAATGCAGTGTGAACTGTGCTCCAGCACGATTAAACCAAGCCGTGCCTAGGGTAAGTACACCCAAGACACTCTAGTGACTAAAAACCTACCCTGCCGTTGATGTCCAGCTCCATGACTTCCTCCTCTGTGACCCCTCGCTCCAGCACTCTGCGCAGGGACGAGGCCTGGTTCTTGGCACAGGCCTGGTACAGGGTGGTGGCCGTTCCCTCTGCACTGTCCTGCTCCCGCTCATAATCAGGGAGGACGGAGTCGTCTGAAAGCAAACTCCCAGAGTCCAAGTCATATCCAGAAGCATTCGATTCCGAGGCATCCTCGTCTGGACCCTCGCCCAGAATGGGGTCCTCCTGCACAATGACTTTAGCCTCAGCCATCTGGCTCCTATGAGCCAGAGATCACACACCATGTAGAAGCTCCATCATGTAAAAGCTTGTGTCCCAGCTGCTGGCTGTCTGGGCTCCTGCAATGATAATGTTTGAGTGGTCAGTCAGTTGCTAATATTGTGTATAGGAGAATGGAGAACAGTTTAGCTACTTTGTATTTGAATGTGCATGTTGTTGTTTTTTTCTATTTTAAGAAATGTGCACAATTTAGTTCATTGAAAACATTTTATACATTTTATAAAAATGAAAAAGTGTAATCCACATAACTCATAGTTACAAAAACTTCATCTTAGGCAGTGGCTGTATGCTTTGTTCTGTCTGCAGTCTCTGAGCGAGTGTTCCTAAATTTGAAGTATGTGAGGTAAGTGTAGTTTTGAAACTGCACCATGCACCGTGCAACAGTGCGGCTATAATTGGCTCATTGTCAGTTAAAGTCTATACAGGAAGACACTGAGCTATATGAGGAGGTCCAATGTTTGCTGAATATGTGAACTCATAAGCACACTGATATGCAACAGTTGTGACCGTGAGACAGGATGTCTATTTGCATAGAGAGTTCTTGCCAGAAGCTGACAGTATTGCTCATTACCCACCACTGTGCTGTCCACTGTAGGTTCTACAATGTAATCCTGCTGTAGACATACAACTGTGGATGGGGGAATGTTAAATGCCCGCACAACTTCTGAAATGGAATGTCCCAACCATATGGGACCCACTATCACACCCACTATTGCCAGTGTTCAGCCTCACTCACAAGATAACACCTTACCACTTATATAGGTGTAGGCATTCCCAAGCCATTTCATGAGATAACACTTTCTGATCAACTTACATTCTACTATGTGCTTAATGTTTAAAAATTTATCGATGGAAATGTGCAGTTTCTGAGCGACTGATTCTACCTGGCTCTTACAGAAATAGAATGAAATGCATGAACTTATAGTGTGAGGTGAGAGTAGTAGTGTTCAGCGTGTGGTAATCTGCTGAAGCTGCACCGTGCAACGTGCAACAGTGTGACTATAGGCTCAGAGTCAGTAAGTGTCTGTACTGGGAAGACTGTGAGCTATATCAAAATCTGAATTTGCTGAATATGTATTTTTTAGAATATATAGAAATAAGTTTCTGTTTATATTTCACCTATATTATTATATATATTATATTTCACCAGTGTTTTTTTTTTTATTTACTTTTTTTTAGTCACGCCAGATTTGAATGGGCAATATCTTTCTCCCTCTGAACAATCTATTGTCCTGTGTCATTTAAATAGCAACAGTACTTGTGAATATAACTACACTGATGGGCATACTGACTGAATACAACCTAGACTGATATCAGCAGTCAGACATTCATTGCTATCTTGGCAGTGAATTGTCAACACAAGTGTGCAATTCATGGACACATGGACATGCAGCAGTGCACAAACCAATAGCAGGTGACATTTAAATCAACAATAACAGAATAAAAAATGAAATAACACTATTCTAAATCAACACAAACTATAGATAATTGTCATTTGTCATACTTTTTCACCTTCACAGTGTGAGCAATCAGGTCAGTTTCCTCTGCTAAGAAGTGCAGAAACACTGCGCTGTTAAAATAGCAATTTGCCAAAGTCAGAGTGCATCTGGCTCTTAAAGGAAATGGCAAGTGACATACTGATTGGTTTATTTCACGTCACTCCCAAAACACACCCATGTTTAATTAGAAGAATTAGTACATGCCTTTTGTGCATACTTTTCCTGTTGTTATGATAGCAAAGCAGATAGCACATAATTTTAGATAATTTAGGGGACTGAAGAAGGCACATCCAGGATCTGTGTTTCTTTAAGTGTTACATAACAAAGGTCAGGGTAAGAGGGTCAAGACTAAGGTAATGTGATCTGAACACTGTTGTGTTGTTTGCACACTAGTTACTCACTCTGGTTGAGCTTTGGAGGTAGTGTGGTAGGAGACTAGTAGGAGCTCATTGTGAGCTGTCCATGTCCATGTGCCAAGTATTGGTAGTCCAACTGGGAACCAGAAAGTCCATGGGTTCCATGTTGGCCCCACATATGGATATCAGGAATGGGACATGATGGGTTAGTAAACATGAGCCCAATCCGGGTTATACTCTGCACATGGGGCCTTGATGAGGCTTATGTAAGGTTAATGTGGGCTGTGATAGTGATAGAGCCCATTTGGGAAGCCCAACAGAGTTCCAGTAGCAACACTTCTACAAACCCACCAGAACCTACACCCAACTGAAACCCACCACGGCCACATTCCCATTTACGAACGGAAAAGTGCTGACCCATCAAACCTATAACAACCTTAAACCTAATGCACAAATCTTCCTGATTTACAGTAGGTCATTCTTTTCAAAGTGGGCAATTTGTGCTCCCAAACAAAACTCTGCTTGAGATCATCTGGATGTTAATTATAGGTTGGCAAAAGAGATGATGATAGCAGGGTTTAGGTTTACAGCTTACGTCAGCAATAAGACCACATGGTACCTGTGTAGCTGTGCACTCATGAATATTATGTTGTTATTACATTTTCCAAAGTAGTGATAATGTAAGGGATATCTCATTTTGCTGAAATGACACATTCACAGAGAGTTTAACATTGATACGCATCATCCTCTGTTGTTTAATCAACATTGTATGGACAAAAGTAAATAAATGAAGGGCATTAAAAATGAGTATATCCTGCTTTTGTTGAAGTAACTGTCTCTACTGTCCAGGAAAAGTTTTTTTACTAAATTTTGGAGCATTGCTGTAAGAATCTTAATTGCATTTAGTGAGAAGAGTAATAGTTAGTGAGCTCATAAGTTTGGATGATCACCACCCCACCTCATCCCAAACTCATCCAACTCATTCCTCCTAAATGTATTTGATGGAGCGCCATTATTCCACAGCTCAATACTGGGGAGCTTGTTACTCCTCTAGCACAAACCTGGCTTTTGACACGGTGCAAACACATTTATGTTTACCTGCTTTAGATAGTCTTATTCTATTGGCAATACTTTGCAATAGAGAAAGGACAAGTTGTTCATGTTTGTGGGCATTTGCACATTTGCACATTGTGTTCTCAACGTAAAGTAGCTGAATGCATTCATTTGGACATATAAGCACACTCCTAGTCTTTGGCTTTACAGCATTTTGAATAGAGATTTTCTATTGAATGTAAAATATAGTCTGCATCTAGACTTAATCCCCATCCTGCAAACTGACCCGTATTGTATTTAATTAAATACAGAGATGGTTTTAAGGTAATCTGAGGGATAAATAAAGTTGGGAAACATTAACAGAGGCTCCCTTAAACTTCCATATTTAGTGCACCATGAGTAAAGTTAATAAAAGCAACTGATAGACAAGAGCTATATAAAACTATAGCATCTGCCTCAGTGCCAGCATCCATCTTGACTAAAGCTTTGAAGCAGATTCGATGATCTAGCCTTCTACTGTAATTGCATTACTTCAGACGTATCAGGCTAGTGTCTAATGCCATTAAAGTTCCTTTATATCCTTTGACAGTGTGACCCTGAAAGTGTCGGCTGCTCACTGGAACTGTGCACACATTGTTAAGTACTTCTTCTCAGTAGTTTCAGGCCAACTGAAACCCATCTTTAGCTCAGTCAGTGTTTGTTCATTTGTTCTTATGAGACAAAATAGCTATTATGCTTTGAGGGCCGGCTATATTTATCCCTGTTCGCTGTTAACATACTGTAACCATTGCAGGCCAACAGAGGGGCACAGCACAAGGCAGGGAGTGAGAGGGGATGGGAAAATATTCTGTTTCAGCTACATAAACAATCTGTTCTCAGGAAAATAGATCTGCCTTGGCTCTCTCGGCTGCTTCACACAATTACGACCACAAAACTGTGCAACTGGCAGCCTGAACACAGTGCGTAATATAAGGCAAGGCTGGTGGGGTGGTTGGAATAGACAGATTTCTATTATATGCTATTTACTTTTTGCATAAAGTGTGTTTAAATGTACTAGACACTGGATCCTTCATTCATAACAGACATGTTGTATGAATGGTATATTCCAGTAAAAAAGAAAGTAGGAAAGCATTCATTATTCCAATTACTTCCATGGACACAGGTATATAAATCCAAGCATCTACAAGCACACATGGCAAATTTACTGTGTAGGCATTAAAGGTGTCACGATTTCGATTATTTATCGAAATCGATCGAAATTATGTCATGGTCTCGAGCCTCGAAGTCAAAAAGATTATCAACGATCCCTTCCTCTAGGCTACGCAAGCACGCGCACGCTACGCAAAGGCGCAGCACACTGAGCAGCCCTTTCTCCAGAGAATGTGGACATTCTCATCTTCTTAAAGCAAAACTTGAAAATATAAAAAGAACAGTTGTTTTGTCTAGCCTCAAATATGTTAATAGTTTTGGTACCTAAAGGAGCATCTTTCTCTCAGATAAAGAACTTGTCATTCTCAGGGACAGAGTCTTATTTTTCATGTTTAACTGTTATAGTAGGATAGAGTTCAGTTTGTTAAGGCTCTAATTGTTCTATTATTTTGTACATGACTGTTCCTGTATTTTTTTATTATTTATTTTATGTTGCACATTGTGCTAATAGTGCACACTGCTGCTACCAAACAAAAAACACTAGATGGCATTACATATTTATCTTAATTAAATTATTTAAATTTGGCCATTAGTGCCTAATGTGGTGTATTACAGATCACTTGTATCACATTGCATCACTTATATCAAGCCCACCTTTTGAAATAAGATATTTTAAATTTGATTAATCAAACCAATGACTGACCATATACTAATCTAAAACTGGCATAGGCCTCTGTAAAAAAAGAAAAAGGAAAATCGAGAATCGAAAGTGAATTGTGACCCTAAAATCGGAAATAAAATCAAATGGAGGATTTAGAGAATCGTGGCACCCCTAGTAGGCATGCAGACTGCTTCTACAAGCATTAGTGTAAGAATGGGTCGCTCTCAAGAACTCAGTGAACTCAAGCACTGTGGTACTGTGATAGGATGCAGTCGTGAAATTTCCTCATTACTAAATATTCCACAGCCAACTGTCAGTGATATTATAACCCTAGTGCACAGAGCTCACTAGCTCATAAAAAGTATAGAGAGCATAGAGATCTTCATGGAATGGGTTTTCTTGGCCAAGCAGCTCCATCCAGGCCTCATATCATCAAATGCAAAGCAGGCAAGCAGATTATTTGCCTTTCCATTTTAAACATCACATTAAAATGATAAATACACTGTTCATTATGACATTTTATTTTTTTTAAACAGCTTTTATATGCCAAATTTAACAAAGGTAACCGTAATATCAGGTCTTATTTAATTAGCTTTAAGAGTAGTAAAATGTTCTATACATTTACAAATAATGACTGTTTTTATGTAAATAGTTTACTGCTAAATACAGTTTATAAGTGTAAATGTACAAAAATGTATTCTAACTAACAGTAATGTTCTGACAGCAGCGGTGCCATAAAAAACAGTGGTAACAGTGGTAAAACCATCTTTTTGGGGGCGTGTCGGGGTACTCCCATCTATGAATTGTTTTGTTAAAGATCTGTGTTGTTTATGTTTTTGCTGCTATAACATGTTGTGGCTAAGCAAAGATCTCCATTAATTCATACTATATTATTATTATTATATATATATATTTTCTAAGTCCTGTTTTTTGCAGTTTATAATTTTTAAATGAACAGTGAAATGTTGTAAATTTACAAATCGTCACTGTCCAATTAAAAATAAAACAAAATATCTCCCAAACAGCAACTTTACAGGAAAAAGAAAAAAAAAAACTTCTAAACTTTCAATGGAAGTCAATGAAAAAAGTTATTCAAGTTTATTTAAGGTCATATTGAAGTATTTCTATTGGTCCTTTCATAATAATAATATAATAATTTTTGGCATAGTGTAAGAGACAGTTTATCTGTTCAAATTATGTAGTAAACTAAATATCGACAAAAATGGAGATACTACTTGTTTTTCAATGGACAGAAATGATATACAGTAAGTAATGTGAGCATGTAAGTACTTTTTAAGTAAATTACTTCTCTATTTTTTTTAAACACTAAACTAACAAACTGCAATTTTCTTCTTTTACAAAAAAATGAATAAATAACTTTCCGGGATGTAAATGCTTTTTTTTTTAAACTAAGTACAACAGATGACATTATGCACTGGTTTCTTCATATGACTTTACTGTCAGCCTTTTCTGAATCATATCTTCTCAAACAAGTAAAACTTGCCCCACCCACCCCCATGTCTCACCATGATGTCTTCTCAGTAGAGTAGAAGTTTTGCTGGGTTCTTCTGGTCCTCTGGTGCCCCACACTCACAGCATCCCTCCTGCGTTCTCCAGAGGGACTTCCTGCTGTAGAGTCTTGCTGTAGACTAAACAGACTTTCCCACACGGAGGGAAGCTGAGAGAAGCTGCTGCCTTCCCCCTGCCTGTCCTAATGCTCTGCTTGACCGCTTAGGTTGCCACCCGATAGCTTGAGGAAGCCGTCCAAATCTTTACATAGACTCTGCCTTAAGTCAGGCAACATGCTCTCACTCATCCTAATTATAGGAGATTTTGGGATTAGACGGCAGAAAGAGCAACAGGCTTCATCTTTCCGCAGATAGTGCGAGCTGGAGGCCCCTCTCTTGTGTTTTTGTCATCATCTCTTCTGCCTGCACTCTTCTTATTTCCTCTATCTTCAGTTTTCACTTCATCTTTCCCTCCTCCCTTTGTTTCCAGAGTTCTGTGAAGAATGCCAAAAGTTGACCCCTGTGACATGGACACACATGGTAATTGAATCTGCCTCAGAGCGGCTGGTGAATCCCCTACCTATCCCCAGTGGACCAAGAGAGAAAACAACAGCAAGGTTTCCACGAAAATCCCAGTTCAAATGATACAAACAAACTTATTACACACTTTTACTCTCACAGGACAAGCTTATTATGAGCATATTTATTAGATAGACAAAGAATACCAAGATATTTCTCACAAAATCCTATTTATGCAGTCAAATAAACCAAGAAACACAATCTACAAGCAATGAAAACAAAAGTATGTGAGGAAGGAAAATGCATTAGTCAGGCAAATGCCACTGATTATACTGCCCCCTGCTGGTTATACACTGACATAGTGCAACACATGGCTCTGTGCCTGTTCAGTTTTGGCCTCTGTGCAAGACATCCTCATCTTACCTGCACACAAATAGCTGAGTAACGGAATATAATGAGACCTAATCCACACAAATGTAGCTTAAGGTCACCAGTTGAAGCCCCACCCCCTGTGGCATGACACAGTCTCTTAGTGACTGGCAGAAAGCAAATGCAAAAATGACAAAATCAAACACAATAATTCTGCAATATAATATATCTAATATTACCTTTAGTATAGTTTCTCTAAAACAGCAACACTAACCCTGCGGCTCCTTTCAGATGACTGAATTGGTAATAGAGATTTTATCCTTTCCAGTGCTGTTAAGTGCATTAAAGCTTAAGGCAGTAGCTTTATAAAGCCCAGCATGGCTGAGCACCTGCATATATTATTATCACAAGTGAATCGACCCAGTATAGCAGGCTGGAATTACATTCTATTCTCAAGTCTAACAGGCTTAATAGTGTCCATATGGTGATTATCACTTACCACTGTATAAAGCTTTTCTCTATCTGTTTTGTAAGATAATAACAATTAGCAGATTATAGGTTATGTAGCTTTAAAATAGTTTGCAACAAGCTGTAATGATGATCACAAGCCATCGAACCAAGCTGAACTGCTTGAATTTTTACACCAGGAGTAAAGGCATAAAGTTATCCAAAAGCAGTGTGTAAGACTGGTAGAGGAAAACATGCCGAGATACATGAAAACTTTTATTAAAAACCAGGGTTGTTCCACCAAATATTGATTTCTTAAAACGTTATGAATATGAACTTGTTTTCTTTGCATTATTGGAGGTCTGAAAGCTCTGCAGCTTTCTTGTCATTTTTCATTTTCTGCATTAAAGGCTCTGAAAGAAAATATTGTAATTTTGTATATTGTAATTTGGGAGAAATTTTGTCCAACAATATTGGGCAAAATTTTAATATTCATATATATAAAGCAAAATCAGAGTAACAGTAAATAGTGGTTAATGCATGACCTGGTTTTGCTGTTAGCTGTGTTCACATGGTCTTAGCTGGTCATTGGTGATCAAGGTGAAAACACACCAGTATTGTGTATGAGCCAATTGCAACTGATTGTAGTCATGCTGGTCATATTGGTCAACAATCTTGCGGACGCTGGTCATGCTGGTTATGCTGGTCATGCTAATCAACCAGCATGTTCATGCTAGCGATACTAGGCTATCTTATTAATTTAATTATTCACATTAATCAGCTTGGTCCTGCTGGTCATGCTGATCAACCAGTTTGGTCTTGCTGGGAATACTGGTTAGTTACCTTACTTTTACTGACCATACTGTTCTCTCAGCTTGGTCTTTCTGGTCATTCTGGTCAACCACCATGCTTTTTTTGGACTATGATTTGCCTTGGATTAGTAAAACCTGCCTCCTTCTGCATCCAAACTACCTTGGACAGTTCTTACAGCAATAAAGCCTCCTGAATGCCTATGCTGCTCAAACTCTGCAGTCTACATCGAATTGTCTACAGATATATGTGTTTAAATTTCTTTGTTAACAGCCCAAAAGTTTCCTGAATTTTTTTGGTAATTACTGATATTAAGCTGAAATTTTGAAATTATTTATTTATTTGTTTATTTTATTTATTTATTTATTTTTAAACAAAATCTCTGAGACTAGTTTGCAAAAGGAAGTTTTTAATGTTATGCACACAAATGTGCACACAATCTAAGCAAGTGCAGCCTGATGGTTCTATTTGCATTTCTTGTTCATGATGACCCAAGAAATAAGAAAAAAATCATTTTAATTAAAAAAAATATATAAATACGATATCTGTAACATGTTTATCTGTAATGTGTTTGTATGCGCTTCAACTACTACTACATACTACACACTCCAAGACTAGTTAGTATTAGTATTTAGTATGCAATTGGAATGTACCTGTAATCTCTACTTAATATATAAGTAAAAAAAGAATACCAGAGTATATACAAAAATACATGACTAACCACAACAAAATAAAAAAAGACAAAACACCATGCAAACCTGAGTTGAGTTAGCCGGATGTGTGGTCGGGAGGACCGGAAGAGAGGCAGAGAGAGGGGCGCTCCTACTGTTTTCTCCCTCTGTTGACCTGAAGAGAAGTGCAGCAGTCCACAGTCTCAGGAAATGACCCAGAGAAAGAGGAAGCACAGCTGACCTGGAGAGAGGAAATCTCGCTAAAGTAAAGAGGCCCTCTCAAGGCTACGCACTGTGTATAGACTTAAAAACCCCACAGAGGGCAAAGCAGGGGACAGTGGGTCACAGCTTGTTACTGGCTGAAACAGAACAGATTTTAACTGTTTTTAAATATAAGCCAGTTTTAGGGGGCTTTAGGCAGTTTTAGGGTATTTCTTCCTGATGTTCTAAACCTAACTGAAACATCAGTTGAGGACTGTGACAGGAAGCTGTGACAGGATGTTGCCAGAAGTGTATTGAAATAACGCATTTACCACATTTAGCACCTGCAACCTGTGAAAGAGATGCATGTGTCTGTGCCAGTGTCTGAAAGTAGATATTAGGGGATATTTCAGGCATATATACTATAATGGACAAAATTACTGGGACACCTGCTTGTTGTTTCTTCTGAAATCAAGGGTATTAAAAATAGTTTATCTTTCTTTTGAAAGAGTAAATGTCTCTACATGTCCAGAGAAAGCTTTCTACCAAAATATAGAACATTTTTGTATTGGATAGAGCACAGCTCCAATGATCTGCATCTCAACGCTGGGTGGTTTACACCCCTCTATCCCATGCTTGTAACTATTATGTATGGTATCAGTAGGTTAATGTTTATCTGCTTCAGAGAGTCCTGTTCTATTGGCAGTACTTCTCTACAGGCACTAGTAAAGCTGTGCCTGTGCGGCAATGGATAAAATTAATCCCATAAAAGGGTTAAGTTGTAAAGTTGATCTCACTCCACCTCACACCACACCTTTGACTACATTGTGTGTCGTAGCAAAATGAAATTATTTCATTTTGATCATTTCTCCTGTACGTTTAAAATGATTTAGCTAGCATGAACATAGCTATTAAAATGAGTTATGTTGAGCCTTGCTATCATTTACAAAGACTTGCTGTGTCTGTGTTTAATGGCATTTTTGCTAGGGTTGCACGATCTAGCGTTTAAGCATCGTCATTGCGATGTGTGCATGCGCGAAAGTCACTTAAGGCAATTAAATCAACCACGTCATGTTGCAATGTTTTGATTCTTGACACAAGAAGTAGATACACAGCGTTGTCTCTGTGTCTGTGTAAGTGACAGGCTGCTGCTGCCTGAGAAGCGCCATTTAAATGCCTGATTAAAGGGCCGATTTGCTGTTTCCTCTGGTTTTGAGTTGAGCTCAAAGCTGACTCAGCTCTTGATCGGTCAGGAAAGGAGACAGCGCGTGGGTGGGGGTGGGGGATAAGCCCTGCATTTTTTAATATTGTGATATATATCGCTAAACAAGAACATTTGCTATGTATTTTTTTCCAATATCGTGCAGCCCTAATTTTTGCTTTCTCATATCTCATAAGCAGTTGATCAGCATAGATGCATTTGGTGTCCAAAGTTTGCATCTTTAATTACTTTTTTTTTATTTTTCTTCCCAATTTAGCTAAGCCAATTGTTCCACCCCATTTAGTAGCTACTCAGCTGTATATCTCCGATCACTAGTGATGCCACAACACAAGGAGGGTGAAGACAAGCATACGCCTCCTCCAACACATGTTTAGTCAGCCACCAGCAGCTAATGGCAAGCTGCATGACCGGGATTCAAACCAGTGATCGGTGCCCTGCGTCTTTATTTCTACACTGGAGCTACAAGGTAAGCTTATGGTGCAAGCTAACAAGTAATATAATGTTTCTACATTACCTGTAGTTAGGAAACGATATTCTTCTAAATTACACTGTCTTAATACTCTGTCTTGACACCATGTTTTTTATATAATTTTTTATTGATAAAAAAATGTCAATTAGTTCTTGCGTATCAGGAATCCAACTACTTGTTTTGCAGTAAGGCAAGTAAGTTCAGCTTTCCTGAACTCACACACTACACAGTGTGGTATAGCACTGTTTGTAATTTGCTCTGAATAAAGAGTGTTTTAATGTTTTTATGCCAGTAGGGGGCATCTTCACACAGGGAACAGTGAAGCCCAGTTAACGGTGTCTGTAAAGGAGTTCAGACACTGACATAATATTAAAGGAATGCCTCTACGTTATGTAATGGCTTTTGATAAACTACCAGCAAACAGACTCTTGTGAGAAATGTGATAGTCTGCATTGATATTTGTGTTTTAGGAATTTTGGTTATAGAACATTTTCTTGAGTGTTATTTACAGTTTTTTTGGGGACAAGTCTTTTTTTTTTTAGAAAATGGAATGAACTGAAAGAGAAAGGGACAGAAATTGGACACCACCTGTGTTATATCTGTATTATATTTATATATATATCAAAAAAAGTCCTGTATTATTCTCCATAATAGCATCTGAAATGACATGATCGTATTAAAATAATCAAAACCTAATGACAGAATATCAAACTTCTAGGCCAAAACAACAACTTAGTCATTTAACAGATACCAAGCCTTTGTGTGTGAGGGTCCACACTTCAGTTCTTTCATTTTTTAGCTATGCAGTATTGTAATTTGTACGATAGATTGTTTTAACTGTTGATTACAGAGCTGTTTTTTTTTCTTAATTTCCAAAGAAACCTTTTGACAAAAAGTACCAGTCATAGGTTTGGACACAAATTCTCAATTAATGTTTTTGTTCTTTATTTTTATTGTTTTTTTTTTTTTTTTACATTGATGAGCAGGTTCAGTATGAAATAACTTGACTGGCCTGCACAGAATCAGCCCTGGCCTCATTTTGATCTTTTTGGACATGGTATTTAAACAATTGAAACAATCTTGAGAGATAAAGGTAGTATTATTAAACTTGTGAAACTGTCTTTTGTACATCGTAAATAGAAGTACTGTAATTAAAGTAATGGAATTGTCTTTTTTGTAAGGTAAAAGTTGGGATACCCCACAGTTATCACTACTAGGAGTATGCCTTATTTAAACTTTATATATTTAGACCCTCAATAGTATCCTGATTGTGTCCTGATAATATATGTTAATCAAATATTAACCCGGTTAGTCAGGATTATACACCTTATACATGTATAATTCTGATACTCAAGACATATAAAATGACCAGAAATAAATGTGATCTGTATGTCTTGATAAAATAAGACAGGCTCCTCCAAGATCATAACCATGTTCTAATCATTTAAAGCTGATGTGCTGCATCTCATTCTAATTTTAACATTGTATTAGTAATATATGTGGGCAACATGGCCATAAATAAATCCTGATAAAAAAAAAAAACATCTGGCCAACAGTACCAGCTTGGTTTATATATTTTATATTATTTTTTTTACATACATATTAACAGAAAATCTGTATGGTTACCAAATGAGTAGTCCCAAATGGGTTGTTTGCCACAGTCAAACCTTATTTTAAAACCAACATTTAAATAAAATGAGACATTTTTTGGTAACACTTTATAACAACTTTCATTAATATTTGTTTAACTAATGATCAGTAGATGTGAACAAAGCAGTAGTTCCTCAGAATTGGAATATTAACAAATGCTCACACATGACATTTATTTATCAGCATGTATATTCATATTTAGAAATGTTAGCAAATCATTAGCTCATCAGAATTTGAACATTAATAAAGTGGAGCTATGTATTATAGCTAAGTTTTGGAAGTTGATCCACGCCCTCACTCCTCCCACTTTCTTCCCTATTTAAACCGTCACTTCCTCTCTACCTGCTCGTTGAACAACCTCACACCCACCTCCTCCCCATGTTCCTCCTTCTTTAATTTTATTCTTTTTCTCATGTTTCTCGTTGTGTGAGGCGGGGCTTCGGCTTCACGCTTTACAGCGAAGCTGCCCCGAACTCCCCCTCTTTTCTTCTTCTCTGCCCACCCAAGGGCATGGGTCAATACTAGCAAAGCGCTAGTTAATACGAATTTTAAACCAGGCAAATGTTTATTAATCGCAGTTCATGTTGCCAATGCGTTCATTAGTATTTACAAATGTGATAGCACCTTTTTAATTTCTTAAAATATGAGAAATAACAGTTATTAATCATTGGTTAATGGTATATTAATGAAAGTTATTATAAAGTGTAACCCATATTTTTCATACAACACATAAACAGGTAAAGTGAAGTTCAGAACAATAAAGACGACGAGTTATGAAGAAGATCGAGCATTGATGACTCAGCTTCAGTCCTCTGCTCTCCAGCATGTGATCAGACTGAGTGAGGGGTTGGACAAGAAAGGGCCGGTGAGCTCTAAGTTTAGACACAGTGCCAGTTCTAAACACAGCCGTGTGCTGGGCTATTATTAGACCCTTGGCAGTGTTTCCATAAGCCATCTTAACACGTCTCGGCCTCGGCTCGGAGGAGCTGGAGCTGATTATATCCCTCCCCTTCTCGCAATCACTCTGCTGCATGGTGTTTCTGAAAGCCCGCAAATGGTGCTTCATCTGCGGAGAATGTGTCTGAAGGGGGAAAAAACATCCAACCCAAATTTGACCGTCCCTGCTGTGGTTCTGGCAGCGGAGGGAGAGAAAGAGAGAGAGAATAATCACAGTAACTTTTTTTTTTGGCCGTGTGTTCTGTGTCTGGGCCAGATGAAGCAGGAATGAGCAGCAGACTGTAGAATGTATATGTCTAACACAGGAAAGGGCCAATATACAGAGGAGCCCACCCACAAACGCACTGTTTTTAGCTCAAAGTCACAAAGGCACTCGTTTCAGATCTGTCTGATAATAGATCTAAATGGAGCGAAATGGACAACGGAAAAGCAGGATGTGCAAAAAAACTTACATTGTATATATACACACATTCTGTACGTACATCAATACATAGAAGTGTAAGAAAATATCTACATACTGAAATATTATGTAATGGTTTGCAATACTGTATCAATTCTCAAAAAACACAGTATACATTTCTATTTATTCATTTTGTGTTTTTTTGAATCCTGATCACTAGATAGCAGTTTTGTTCTCTGTCTTCAGATTCTCTTACTGGATAAAAATATATATGTTTTGTGGATTGGGGTCAGCACTTGAAAAGTGAAGCCAATTTTTTTTGTTGTTTGTTTTATAGGAGTTACATTATTGGTGATATTTCAAGTTTATGATGATATGGTGAATTTCTATCCTGTGAGCTGTTTTTTGTGAAAAAGTGCTCCAATGCTCAGCCTGTTTTTTTTTTTTTTTTGGTAAAACGACAAGCTTTCGGCTTTTATGCATGCAAACATCTAGCTTCTGATTGGCTAACAGCACTGTGACACTCCCTCCACGGCTCTGCAGTGGGCGGTCGCAAGCCAAGGTGGGTGAGTCCATGAATCCTAAGTTACGGGTTCATTTATTTATTTCTTAAATTCTATTTTCTTAAAAATATGCATATGCCACAATTATATCCATCTCAGAATGACTTATTGTATTTAAAAAAGGGCACATCTTAGGGTTGAGGAAGTGGTCTGATTAAAGTCAATTATTATTTTACCTTTCTGACAGTACTGCAATATATTGCAATATATTAAATTATATACCCTGTACCGTGATGCAATTGGCAGGTTCTTTTTAACTCTAAAAAAGGAAAAGTAATTTTTACATACTTTTCTCTTTACCTCATGTAGCTGATCAGTCAAGTCTTGAATTTTGCTTCTTAATATGTAACTAGGAGTGTTGAGGCTAATGTAGCTCAAAAGCTGCCATATTTTTCACACTATATGATGCGTTTAAAATCCTTTAATCGGGCCAAAAATCGATAATGCACCTTATTTATTACTTCTACCACTCAGTTTGTAAGGAGCAGTAAAGCCATTCTGCTGAAGTACAGTGTTATAAAGGAGTTTTAGTGAATTTTCTTCAGCACTGAGGTTGGAGCAGCATTAGCATTAGCATTAGCTGCTAACAGCAGTGCTAGCTCTTTCAGTGTTCATAGGTAAGTATAATGAACTGTAGTTGGCATGTTTACCGTGTTAAAACATGCTACGTGGGACAAACCGCTAGCTGATAGCGCCCTGGCTCACCGGAACACTCAGGGTTCCTTAGTTAGTTCATTAATCCAAGATGGCGGCGCATGCACATGCAGCGGCTACTCTCTCTTCCGAGGAAACAGCGTTTTCGTGTTTTTTGTCTCGTAAGTCGCAGTGTTTTTGTTCGTCTTTGTCTTGCCTTCACGTCCTGAAGCGCACCTACAGCCGTGAGTTTCTGCTTGGAGTCGGTAGAAACTCACTTTTGGAGTTAAACCGCGGACTCCGAGAAGAACTGCGAGTCTGCGGCGTGCTCCGGACACCCGCACCCCCACCAACCCCCACCGCTGCAGCTCGCCCACAATGGAAGCGCCACAGGCGGCAGGCGAGAAGGCAGAAGCGGGGTAAGCGTGGGGGTATCCGAGCGAGGCTAGCGGCTAACCCACACAAGCCAGCTATCCCCACCATGCTTTTGGCCAATGTACGCTCTCTGGACAAAAAACTGGATTACATCCGCTTACTTCAGTCAACTCAGAAGACCGTGAGAGACTGTTGTGTTTATATTTTCACCGAAACCTGGCTCAACAACAGCATCCCGGACCACGCCGTTCAGCTGGAGCGGCTAACATGCTATCGGGCGGACCGCGCGCTAGCTGACGGAGGTAAGAGCCGCGGCGGCGGGCTCTGTGTTTACATCAGCGATGTTTGGTGTCGGAACGTTGTTGTGGTCTGTAAACACTGCTCACCGGTAGTGGAACTGATGATTATCAAGTGCCGTCCGTTCTATCTACCGAGAGATTTCTCCGCCGTGCTGATCTCTGCTGTTTACATCCCTCCGACCTCCAACAACAGCGTGAGGAGTGAAGCACTGAATGAACTGTACATCAGTGAACAGCAGACAGCACACCCAGATGCATTTCTCATTCTGGCTGGAGATTTCAACCATGCAGACCCAAAGAGTGTGTTTTCTGGACTTTTTAAACACATAGACTTTCCAACCAGGGGTAACAACACATTGGACCAGGTCTTTACTACACACAGAGGAGCCTACCGAGCCTCCCCCCTCCCCCACCTGGGAGCCTCTGATCACCTCACCATTATGCTAATGCCAGCTTACAGACCACTGGTTAAAGTCACCAAACCAGTTCTTAAGCAGGTACGAGTGTGTTCCTCAGAGGCACTTCAGGACTGTTTCAGCACAACAGACTGGAATATGTTCAGAGAGGCTGCCACCCCACAGACATTCAGGAATACACAGAAACTGTCTCTGCCTACATCACCAAGTGCACTGATGATGTAACCGACCTCAAGACCATCACTATTCGAGCGAATCAGAAACCATGGCTGACAGGAGAGGTCCACAAGCTCCTGAAGGCTAGAAATGCAGGCTTCAGAACAGGTGACCAGGCAGGCCTGAGGACAGCCAGGGCCAACCTGTCCCGCGGGATCAGGAAAGCTAAAAGGCTGTACTCAAAGAAGATTTCCCAATGCTTCAGTGACAGTAGAGACACACAGAACCTGTGGCAGGGTATCCAGTCTATCACAGGCTATAAACCACGGCCACAGACCTGTGACAGCGACACATCTCTGCTGAACGACCTGAATGGGTTCTTTGCAAGGTTCGAGCCACTCAACAACACACCCGCCCAGAAATCCATCCTTCCTCCTGGTGACCAGGTGCTGACGCTGTCCCCAGACAGTGTGAGGAGAGCATTCAGCAGGATCAGTGCTCGGAAAGCTCCTGGGCCTGACAACATTCCTGGTCGTGTGCTGAGAGACTGTGCCTGGGAACTCGCAGAGGTTTATACTGACATCTATAACACCTCTCTGAGTCAGGCGGTGGTTCCCACATGCTTCAAAGCCACCACCATCATCCCTATCCCAAAGAAGGCATCGCCATCCTGTTTCAATGACTATCGTCCAGTTGCACTCACCCCCATCCTCATGAAGTGCTTTGAACGACTAGTCATGCATCACATCAAGTCTTCGCTCCCCCCCTCCCTGGACCCCTACCAGTTTACATATCGGTCAAATCACTCGACCGATGATGCCATCTCCACTGTTCTCCACTCAGCCCTCACACACATGGACAAGAACACCTACGTCAGAATGCTGTTTGTTGACTTCAGCTCGGCATTCAACACAATCGTCCCCCAACAGCTAATACTCAAACTGGACAGTCTGGGGCTGAGCACTTCACTGTGCAACTGGCTGTTAGACTTCCTGACTGGAAGACCACAGGCAGTGCGGGTTGGCAGCAGCACATCCAGCATCATCACACTGAACACAGGGGCTCCCCAAGGATGTGTGCTGAGCCCCCTTCTGTTCACTCTGCTGACCCATGACTGCACACCAGCACACTCCTCCGACCTCTTCGTCAAGTTTGCGGATGACACGACGGTGGTGGGTCTCATCAGCAACAACGATGAGTCACACTACAGGAGCGAGGTGAGCCGCCTGGCCTCCTGGTGCAAACACAACAATCTCTCTCTGAACACAGAGAAGACCAAGGAGATTGTTGTGGACTTCAGGAGAACTCACACACAGCACACACCTCTGTTCATCAACGGAACTGCTGTGGAGAGGGTGAGCAGCACCAAGTTCCTGGGTGTGCACGTCACAGAGGACCTCTCCTGGAGCACCAACTCAGCATCACTGACCCGGAAGGCAAATCAGCGTCTCTACTTTCTCCGCAAGCTGAGAAGAGCTGGAGCCCCCACCCCCATCATGACCACCTTCTACAGAGGGGCCATCGAGAGCATCCTGACCAGCTGTTTCACCGTGTGGTACGGGGCCTGCACAGCATCCTGCGGCAGGACCCTCCAGCGCATCGTGAGAGCAGCTGAGAAGATTGTTGGCACCTCTCTCCCCTCCCTTCAGGACCTGTACAGCTCCCGCCTCACACGGAAAGCCCTCCGTCTGGCAGGAGATCCCTCCCACCCACTACACAGCTTCTTCAGCCTGCTGCCATCAGGGAGGAGACTGCGGAGTCTCGGGGCGAGGACCAGCAGACTGCGAGACAGCCCCATCCATCAGGCTGTGAGGATGCTGAACTCTCTTCCTGCTCTACCCCCCATCCCAATCCTGCCCCCAGCACACACTCACTCAGCATCCTGACCTCCCACTAATACAGTACTGAAACTCTGCACTACAATACACAAAGTACTGGTCCCTTCCAAACGGACTTGCACTACACACCCAATATCTGATATACTTGCACTGTCAATTCGCACTTTAATTCCCCAAAACTGTGAACTTTTAAGAACTTACGCACTCATTCACTTTACCTGCCTTAAGATATATACCACATACCATATTTGCACTGCTGATATATACTATTTATACTGTCATTCCATCTCAATCACCATCAATATTGCACTATTGTCTTACGTATGTTTATTGTGTCTTGTTGTTTTGTACATATAGTGTCTCCCACTCTTTTATATTATATCTATTTTTTATCTATTTCTCCCCACACTACTGCACCTTGTTTCTGTCTCATATATGTCTATTGTGTCCCTGCTGTATTGTACTCATAGTGTCTCCCATTCTCTTTTATTATATCTATTATCTGTACTTGCTGTAATATTAGGAAGGAGAGTATCGTAATTTCAATTCTCTGTATGTCCTGTACATATGCAGTATTGACAATAAAACTACTTGACTTGACTTGACTTGACTTGTAGCTTTATCAGGCGGCAGTTACTAGCGCTAAGCGCTGCTGCTAACCGTGGCTAGCTCTGCTGCTAACCGTGCTTTTGGAAATATTGGAAATCTCTAAGCTTACTGTAAATAAACAGAAGTTCTTTACTCACCCAAATAAACTGTTTTCAGGGAAAAATCTGTGTAGATTAACATCCAGTGCTCGTTTGTTGTATTAAGAATAACAGTTTTGTTTACTTAACCGCTTCCCTCAGCAGCGAGACCTGCTGAATTGAAAGGGAAACATGGAAACACCCTTGTTCTTTACTATCGTTGCTTAAAATGCGCCTAATAATCCAGTGTGCCTTATAGTCTGTAAAATACAGTAAAAGTCTATGTCAGCTGCAGCCTTTTTGTATTACATTAGCCCTGTACTTTCTCTGCAAAACTGAAGATTTTTGCACAGTGCTATTTTGCCTAGAATAACCCCTCTCTTTTCTGTTTTAACACAAAAAATGCTTTAAATTTACATGAATCAGATGTGTATGGTGGGTGCACACAAATAAAATATGTAACATCAGCACAGTTGCTTTCTTTTAGTTTATTTGATGTGGCGGGAATTGTGTTGCTGTAACGCGTTTTATTCATGCCACGTTTGATTCGGCCCATTGACTCCAAACATGCTGGCCAGTTCACTGAAACACTGTGTTTTGAAGGTGCATGTTTGTTGTGTGTCAGGTGGCTGCACATGCATCAAAGGCAGTTCATCTACATAATTCTTACCAAGTGGAGTGAGATGAGATACAGCAGGTTATGCATGTGCAGCAGATTTGAATCAGCAGTTGGAAGTGTTTTGATGCAACGATACAAAGAACTAAGAAAGGCATGTGAATTATCACTATAATAAATTTAACTCAATGCACACACACAGTTTACAAAGTCTAGACTCTGTAAAGAAATACAGCCAATAGAATAAGCCTCTCTAAATCAGTTAACCATGAACTTAGACCTAGACTGTGGCTAGAGTGGTATAAAGGCCCCCAGTATTAAGCTGTAAAGCAGTGGAACAGTGTTCTCTGGAATGATGGTGCTCCATCCAGTATTTTTGGGATGAGTTGGGAAGTTGGGAATGAGATGAGGTTGGGATTATCCAACATCCTGACCCCAATAAATGCAGTCATATCTTCTCAGCAATGCTCCAAAATGTACTAGAAAGTCTTCCCTGGAGAGCAGAAACAGATACTCCAACAAAAGCAGATTTAATCATTTTTTTTACACTGACATGCTTGTTACCGTGAGGGATGGATGAGTTGTGAGGTGTTATCTTGTGAGTGAGGTTAAACGTTGGCCAGCGTGCTCATGACAAGGCAACATGAATTATGGGAGTCTGATAATGGGTGCCAAATGAATGGGACATTTATAAAGTTGTGCAGTTAGGCCACTGCAATTGTGTCGTCATTTTGTAGTCGACGCCATGTTGTTTATGCCCATATTTGGTGTTTTGTATCTAAGCAAAAAAAACACAAAGCTAACTAGCTAACTAAAGAACCAGTAAGAGTCTAAAACACTTAATTTTGGTTTTCTTCCCATTGAAACTTATTATAAAGACAAATCTTAACGTTTCTTAATGTACTAAAACAAAGAGCCAGAAACATCAAACTACTCTACATGTATTTCAGTGCATAATAAACTTAATCTGAATGTTCATAAGATAAACAAACCAATATAACCCATATTATTAACCCGCTGTAAAATCTAGAGAGGCTGGGAAGTAAAGAGGCTGGTTGATCTGGTGGATCTTGACCAGCACAGCAAATAATATATTTTGAGTTTAGGTTCTCTAACTAAACATGCTAATACCACTCATCTCAGCTACACTGGTGCCACAGTGTTTAAACCTGGTTCTGGGATAACTCATTCTTTTTGCCATAGACAAATGCAGCTTAGACATGGAACCCTAAATATAGGCACACAAGGACTACAAAATGATGCATGACTGCAGTGGTGTATGTGAACAAGGTGGAGATTGTATTTGTAGAATGTTTGATTAAAAGAAAGAGATTTGGGCATGCTCCCTTTCAGAACTGTAGTTTTTCTGCAAAGCTAGATTTGGCCAAACCTGTATGGCACCCAAGTAAGTAATGTTTACACCACTTAGTTACTCAGAGAAACCAATTTAGAAATGCCTCTGTGACCCTGTACCTACAAAAATCACAACCCAAGTCTTAGTTTAATGGTTTGTAATTCAGTAAATTTTTCAGAAATCAGTTTAAAAGAAATGCTCTGTGTGTTCCTGAAAGATCTATGAACTTATAAATGTATTTAATGGAAGCAAAACTGCCTCTTCTATGGTATTACCCTGCAGAACTCTTTTTGGCACCTTGGAAGCACACAGCCTACTGCCGTGTTTAAAAGCAGACACAGTGGACACACTGAATAACCCCTGTCAGTTTGTAAGTTCTGTAAGCAGAGGGTGCCCTGTTCTCTGGAGTTGGACGCCAGCCCTAGCTGCCTTATTTGGGAGCGTACACAAACCATGTGGCACTGAATGGGAAGAACACAAGGGGGAACATAGCGGAGGATGGCAGACAGGATAAGGAGAAGAAGGCGTGGAGAGAAAAAAAGGAAAGAAAGTTGCTCCCTGAATTTTGCAAAGTCTTGTGCAAGAGAGCCCCGAGGAACAAGAGATGGATGGGGAGAGAAGGAGGGAGGGAGGAGAAGATTGCGAAGGGGTGGAAAACACTTACAGCCAATGACTGGCTAGAGAAAGCGAGCCTTCAGAACGGCTGTTGGATGGTCAGTCTTCACATTACGAGGAAAGGTTCTTAAAAAGTCAAGGAGCGTACATCAAAGCTTGAGGAGGACACGCTGCCCGGCACTTTGCCTCAGGGTAAGGAGATAGGAATTCACACGGGATGAAGGATTACAGGACGTTGTGATTTGGACGAACCTGTGATTTATGATGCTTTCTAAAGTGGTGGACACCTCACGGAAAGTGGACAGCAGTTCTTTGGGAAGCTGTTTTTAGATATACAATTCAAGTGACCTTACTCTAAGGTGACGGCGCTGATTTGGGACGAGGCCCTGACTGAAGTGTGCTGTACTTCTGCCCAATTGGAATCAGGCTTAGAAAAGGAAAGCGGTGTGGGAAAAGCGAGCGAGCGCACGCGCCAGTCCAGACGAAAGCACCCTCCGCTCTTCCACAATCAATTATTTATGTGCAGGAGTGTTCCAGTGGGCCAGGCGAATAGGAGTTGGGCTGCGGCTCAAAGCTCAGTCATAGCGCGCCGCAGGAAGGACAGGGATAACTGGAAGACTGAGAGGACAGATCAAGAAGAAGAGCAGAGTGCTTCACGATGACAGCTCTTCAGAAGAACCAGGGGCGCACTGATCAGATACTGGGAGCTATGGCAGACATGCTGAGCTCACTGGCCATGCCCAGTCAACAATGGGTGAGTGACTTAGCAGTGTCTTAGCATGCTAATTTATTAATGAGGCTTTTGTTTAGAAGTCAACTTGTTCAGCTTGGATCTTTTTTTACAGAGAGATAGTATTAGCTCTGTTTGGGTGTATGGACTACAGAGAAAACAATGGCACATTTTTTTAACAATGGCAGATTTTACTCTAAGAGCCTAACTAAAGGAAAAGTGCCAGGAGGTAACATAGACACAAAGGCACCCTGAAACATTGGCATCTGTCCGGCAGTTTTCCACCACGTGCAAGTGACGGAACGATAGCATCAGCATCTCAGTGTACCACAGTGTCAATAAACCAAAGCTAATAAAACTAAAGCTAATACTCAAAGATTAAGAGGCATACTCAAAGTTTTAGAGGCATTACCTGGGGTAAAAAAACATCCCAAACTTGGTGGGCTTTAAAAGAAAAGACCTGTCACCTTCCTAAAGCCTTCTAATTTCTGGAAAGAAACCAGCACCCTGTAATCTGAGTAATCCTGACTGTTCTTAATAGGAAATGAGGTAATGCAGGTACTCAGAACAGAGCCCCCATAGAGCTTTGTGCTGTATGTCAGCAGACTAATAATCAATATGGAATTTGACTGGAAGCCAGTGCAGTGCTGATAGGACTGAGCTGATATGATCATGTTTTTTTGTTTTATTAAGGACCCTAGTTGCAGCATTTTGAACTAGATGAATAGTGGGAATGCTTGTAATGACATGACAAAGCAGTTATGACGATATTGTTCCAGTTATTCCATTTATTTCCTGATAAAGACTGGGACATGACTGGGATTGCAACATCTGCTAGTTACGTCTGTACACTCAATAGCTTTTTGTATTGAACTGTAGACCAAATCACTGGTGGTCATATTCTGCTAATGCACTAATACACTCACAACCCCTTTCACATAAATACTACCCATTCAGCTATTGGGTTGCACCCATTGCTGACACAGATGTGCAAAAGCTTACACTCAGCTTGTCTAGTGCCTTTAGAGAAGTATTGCCAATAGAACTCATATTGGACACTCTGGACCAGATAAACTGGAACCTATTGGCACCATACCTCTAATGCCAAGTATGGGCTACAGAGGGATATAAAGCCCCCCAGGATATGCTCTGCTCACATAATTTAAATGAAATAGGGTGCTTAGCATCACTAGGATTGGGCTACGGTAGTAATGTTAGATGTGGAAACTCCACTTACACAATACTATAGGTCTCTCTGAGTTGTATATGATGCCGCACATGAAACTCTTCCTTAACCTCCATTGTCTGCAGTAGCTAGTAAAAGAAGTTGTTCAGAAAAAGAGTTAATCAGGAAAAGCATTGTGTTTATGTCAACCCGTAAATACTATTAAGAATAATAAATTACACATCAGTGTTCTATGCTTTGCCCAGTAATTCAGAGCTAAGTAACAAATGGTTAGAATTTGTCAATGGAACACCACCAGCGAAGTCCAATTGAGATTTTTTTTTACACTAGTTTAAAGTAAAAATTCACTCTGGGGTAAAGTTCCAACCGCCTGGGCGGATTTTTACTTTCTGATTTTTGCTTTTTAAACCTTGACTACTCACGTCACTGTGTAACTATAGGTTTAAATAGGATCTCCGGTGCATTTTGCGTTTTACAGAGACTGGGTCAGTGGCTCAACTGCACTTATCAGGGCATTACACATGTTGTAAGTAACATAGACATTAGACAAAGACTGTTATTAGTGTACAATTCTTTTTATTTTAAAACGTTTATAACTGTTGTCTGTCTCGCTGCTTTCTGGTGTTGCAGTGCTGTTAGCCAATCAGAGGCAATATGTTTGCATGTATAAATATTTATGAGCAAGAGCCAAAATCCTATTGTTTTTCCCTGCCCATTCCTCCACCGGACTAAAGCAACAATATAACGGATCACCAGAGGACTTTTTTCACAAAACAGCTCACATGGCATTCATTCATATTACAGACCACAGCTATACATTTTAAAATGAATAAAAAAAATATGAAATGAAACCTTTAACAAAAAAAAAGTCTGGCTGCCTTTTTCTGTGTAAACTTCAGTAATATGTGATCTTTTGTGGTTTTCGTGGTCCTAAAGTGACTTTCTTTATTGTTTCTATATTGTAGTTGTGGTTATAATGTTGTTGTTATTTTACCTTTTTCTCATCTCTCACCTCCTTGTCTTTCTTATTTCTTTCTCCCCCTCTTAGTACTTTGTGTATCCCTAATTTCAAATTAAAAAGCCCTCTGCAGTGTTTTGCAATTCGATCAAATTCTGAAGCAGCGGTAACACAGAATGATGGTAATCTCCAGAATAATTTTGGGATGATTTGGGGAGTTGGGGAAGAGGTGAGGTGGTAATAATCCAACATCCTGACCTCACTACCACCCTTGTCACTGAATGCAATCAAATCATCACAGCAATGCTTTAGAATCTAGTAGAAAGCCTTCCAAGGACAATAGATCAATTTGCTCTAAAGCAGGGGTTGGCAATAAGTGGCCCGCAGGCCAGATGTGGCCTGTAAGCATGAAACATGTGGCCCGTAAGGTTGTTTGAACTATAATGAGCGATAATGAAGAAAATAAAAAATAAAATGCTTCTCTGGTGAGCTTTTGTTTACATCCCTCCCCTTTCTCTCTGTTGCGCTCGGCGTGACTTTTGTTTCCTCCCGCTCTCGTTTTTCCACCCGTTCTTGAGCTCCCTATGTCCTTATAAGGGCGTTTTGGTGTCCCAGTTCACTAGCCAGGGTAGCGATAGCATATTGGACCGCGAACCTGACGACACTGGTTTGATCCCGCATCCTTTCTTCTTGGCTTTACCTGCTTTGAGATTAACTGTTCTGCAATTGGGTTCAACAACCCTCTTGGCTGGAGAGCTACTAGTCTGTAGCACTTCATCCCATTACACTTCATTTTCCAAAACAGAATTTTTTTTTTCTGGCCCACCACGTAATGGCTTGAAAAATATCTGGCTCGCGGCCAAACTTAGTTGGCTAATTGCCTACCCCTGCTCTAAAATAATAAATGAGCAGGTGTCCCAACACTTTAGTCTATATAGCTTACCACATTACTCACTCTAGCCAATGAATCTCATAATAATCTCTCATAAACTGATGATTAAGATCATACCTTTTCATTTCCAGTAGCCTACTTGGCATGACATCCCTGTTGACGCACGTCAGTGGATTGGCCTTTGCCGAAACTAATAGGCTAACTGGACACTTGCTGTTTACAAACACATTCCAGAGATGTGATGAGATTAGATGCTTGTATCTGTGTGTAGTTGTGTGTGGAGGAGCTCGGGCAGATAAGGAGACAGGATTCTAAAACAAACACAGAAATATGCAACACATCCTCTCTTAGCTGAACAGAAATGCGTGGAATTGAGAAAAAAAATGGGAATTGTGTTCAGTGTCTGTCTGAGGAATCATGATCTGTTACTGGCCTTTCTGTTTTAGTTTATATTTAGTTCATTATATTTATGTTCATTTTTAAGATTGTAGTATATCTAGTGTCCCGTGACTTTTGGCATATCCCAATGAAGCCAAAGGATACTGCACTGACCTGTGAAATATATTTGTGCATATGTTGCATATGTGCATTGAATTTTAATATGATTTCCTACACTGGAATCACTTCTGTCTGTTTACATGGACAATTTTAGCCAGAAGCTGCCAGTCACGATCATTATCATCATACCACTGCATTCACTGCCCACTGTGGGAAGTGATATTAGCCTTCTTTTATGTATTTCCAGTCTACACGTCTCACTGTGGATCGAGAAATATTAAATAATGCCCATTAAACTGAATAGAAATAGAATGTTCCATCCATCTGACACCCACTATCAGATCTTGTTTGAACTCCCATAATGCGTGTCGCCTTGCCATGAGCACATTGGCCATTGTTCAGCCTCACTCACATGATAACAACTTACAACTTATACAGGTGTGGGTGAGCCCAAACTTGTGTCTTGATGTAACACTTCATGATTGATTTACATGCTAAAATTACATGGCTTTTAGCATGTCAGTATAATTATGGCACATAAATTAAAATTATGACTCAACAACTTTTAATGCAAAAATGCTTAAATATATAATCAATTTAAAATACTTTCTCTGAAGAGAGTTAAATATTTAAAGGACCCCTAGATTGTAAAACTGTATTTACATTTTTTAAAGCCAAAATATAGAGAAGTGAGCTGGGGCAAGGCTAAAAGCTAACTGGCTACAATCTCTTCAGCTTGTTAATAGCAGTGCGACAAAAGCAACATTTACAAGTAAAGGCTTATTAAGATTCAAAGATAAATACCTTTGCAAACCATGGAAATCAGTGTGTTTTATTCATCAAGACAGAATAACTGGGTTGTAAAAGGATGGTAAAGGCATGTCTATCTATTGTTCTCTCCTATAGAAGTCAGATACTTACTATTAATACATCAGATAATGACTGAAGAGCTTTAAAATGAAATCGTATCAGGCTTTAGTTCTCACTGCACTGAAAAAATAATATTTATTTGCTCAACTTAACTCAGTCAAGTCATCATTTTGCATAATTTTGCTCAGTTAAGTTGTAAATATATAACATTTAAGTTATATATATATATATATAAATTGGTATTCTCTACCAATTCTCTACTCTATTTAGCATATTTTTATAGAACTTATAGCCAATACTGACAGCATAATACTGCAGCAGCACAAGAGTGAGCTCTGTAAAGATTGAACTCTTTAGCTCCAACTCAACACACTGTGAGAACTAGCGACACAGAACAAATGTGACTTGCTCTTACAGCCTACAACATTGAGGCCTGTCAATCAACGCATATATAACACTAATGCAGGACTAGGATATGGTAGCTTTAAGTAAGAAAGAGGCCACATCCAATATGCAAATACATGGTGCCAGGGCATAATGGGAAAGCTGTATGATTTAACACTGTGGAAAGAGCATTGACACGTGTAGTATAACTAAAAATTGGTTGAAATCACATTTTTTAATTGGATCCAAAAACATTTTTTTAATTTTCAGGTTGAAGTTCTCTGAATGCATTTTATTGAGTTGTACTGGCCAAAAAAAGTTCACTCAACTTGATAATTTTAGTTATTCTGACTAAAGCACAAAATAATTTTTTTGTTACTTTCAGGTTACAAAACATTTTTTTTTTTTTACAGATTTACAGAAAGTGTGAGTTTATTGAAAGAAAGAAATTGGAGCAGGGCTGGTTGCTGTGACAAATGTTGGGGCTGGTGTCTCCTCAGGGCTGCATAGGAATTTTGGATGTCTTACAGGCACAGGAAACAGAGTAGCACTGATGAAGACATCTCCCCATAAACAAACACACCACGCAGGCCCAACTCCTCACCACAGCTGTCATACTAGCGTCCCAGTGCACTCTGACTCCCTGCCTGCGTCTCCTTCCAAGCATGAGGCAGCTTCTGCCTAGAACCAGCGGCATTAACACTTCAAAACACATCATAAAATCTGAATCAATACGTAATGCCGCTAGTTTACCGTTTAAAGAAAGGCGAAAGTCTGGAACAATACAGTTAATAAAAGAAGAAAAAATGAGAAAGTGCAGAATAATTGAGAAAGATTAGCGCAAGTTATGTGAAGCTTTTCCATCTCTGCGCAACACGCTGCCCGAGGTCGTACTTCAAGGCCTGCAATAAAATTGATTTAAAACACTGCTTTTATACACTTACAGTTCCACGCCTGCTGCCAGAATAAAGTCTGTTGAGGAAATTATTTGCACAAGGAATTTTAAGCTGTTCATTTTCAGCATCTCAGTAGGAATATGTTTGGTTAAAGGTGATCATGGCGATTAGTGTTACGGATTGCATTGAGTTCTTGTGGGAATAAATCTTTTATTTCAGTGCCAAAAAGTAAGACGCCTCAAACTCACAGTCCATTAATTTACCATCCCTTCTTAATTAAATTGCTGTGGCCAATCTTAAATACAGCGTTGCATACATTTAAAACAGCATTATGACAGAATCTATATGTTTTGCTTCAGAGCTCCCTCCCCAGTGGTTGGGGAGTGTAATTCACTTTTACACCACTGCTGTTAATACAGATTGTGATTTGAGCTTTCCCTAATGAGCAGTTGTACACATGCATTTGTTGACATGTGGAAATGAAAGAAGCATGTGGACTGAGGTGATGGGGTGTCACTGCAGGATTTTACACAAATACACAAATAGTCACAGAAGTTGTGACTACAGTCATTCTGTAGACCTAGACATGACCATATTTGGCACTCTGGGTCTGGCCTTGATTTTCAGTAGCAGAAATGAAGGAACATTTACAAAAATATTGCTTCTATCATTTTCTGTAGTGGCTTGTAAATATGAGCAACTCCATCAAACTGGGAAGTTACCTGGGTTACACTGACAGACCAGCTAAACTCAGATTAAATCATATGCTCTGTTGGTCGGACAGCTTTCTTGCAACATCCATTATATCCTGTTTTACTTTGGTGTAGCTGCTGGTGAGAGTGCATCAAGAACTGTCATTCACATTTGGCATTGTGTTAACCTTGAACAGAGGTGGTGTAGGCTTCTCTGGGCTCTGATACATTTGGGACGGACCACTACGAAGTAGTAACATTTACTGTGGTCAGATGATTCAGTTTTCCAGATCTTTTTTTGGACAAAATGGAAATTGTGTGCTCTGGTCCAAAGAGGCCATTCCGACTATTATCAGAAACAACTCAAAATCCAGGTATGGGGTGTGGGGTGTGTTACTCTACACTTCTGTTGGTAATAATTGGTCATTACTTGGCACACTGTCAAGTGACAGGGTTTTAAAACTAATGTACATTCTTCCCTGTCAGTAGGGGCAGCAGATAGTTAATTCCTTTAATACTCTGAGACAGGAGATTTAATACATTGCCTAAGTATTCTGAGACATGTGAAAGTCAAAAGAAAGCATAGATGGTGATCTTAAGGCAGTACAGCAAAAGCTATTTTTCATTTGGATATATCTGCAAACGAAACATCCGACGCTTCAAAACAAGCAGACAGACTATTTTGTTTGCCTGCTTGAAAACACGGAAAAGCAGGTAACTTTTATAAAAAAAAAATAAAAAAAAACACATAGGTGAGTGAGCAAGCTCTCATTGATATACTGAGTAAGTATAGATGAATTAAGTGACCATATTGTCATAATTATGCTAAAAAGTGTCATTTTCTAACCTATTTTGGTTGGTGGCGTGCTGTTGGATTTTTGCAACATAAAAAATGTGCCGTGGCTCAAAAAAAGTTGGAAAACACTGGTCTAGAAGAAGAACACCCATATATATATATATGCTTTACTCCATCACCTTGGTGCATGAGAGGGAAAAGTGTCTTCCATGGGTCATATTGGACGTTTGCTTACTAAGTGCTCTTGGTAAAGAGCCTTTGACCATTGCCATCAAGTAGAAAGTAGCTGGTCCATTCTTGATATTGTTGGTCAAAGTGGAGGGAAAAACAGCAAACAATTTTTATGGCTGACCTTTGGAAGATTGATGATTGTAAATCAGGTGCAGTAGAGTCTGATGGCTTACAAAGGAAGACCAGGCAGAAGGGAGTTGCATTATTCAAGTCTTAAAGTGACAAGAGACTGCACAAGCACTTGGGTGGCTCCTCCAGTGAGAAATTGACAATTTTTCTGGATGTTGTAAAGGAGGAATCTGCATGGCTGCGTTAGATTTGCACCATGATTTGAGAATAACCGACTATTCATTCAATGCACCAAGGCTTTGTGTCTCTGCTGATAGACCAGCGAGTTCTCGAATGAGATAGAAAGTTCATGTTGAAGTCCTGTAGTTCCAGGGATGAACAGTAGGTCAGTCTTGCTGAGGTTTATCTTCAGGTGGTGAGCTGCCATCCACAGTGAGACATGCTGAGATACTGGTTGAAACCTGTTTCAGAATGAGAGAAATAAAGGACGAGTTGGGTGTCATCTGCGAATAGCAGTGGTAAGAAAAGCCATGAGAGGATATTGATAGTGAGAAAAGAAGAGGACCAAACACTGAACCTTGTAGAACCCCAGTGGAGAGCCTACAAGACCACATTTTTTCCAGGGACGTCCACGGACAGGTTTTATGCCATTTTTGTTGGCTGCACACACTGTAAAAAATGATGTGCTGGTTTTACTTAAAAATATAGTGCAACGTTTTTGCAAGCTTGTTTTTAAGTGTTACCCACAAATCTTTTTTGATAACTTTTAATTAAAATATTAAACTGATATTACTTAATAATTTGCTTGCAAAAATGTTGCACTATGTTTTTACGTAAACCCATAGAAACATTTTTCGTCATTTTTACAAAAAAAATTACAGTGAAATTACTTAAAAATAAGGTTGCAAAAATGTTGCACCATATTTTTACGTAGAACCAACAAATATTTTTTAGTCATTTTTAACTAAAATCTTAAACTGACATTACTTAATAATAAGGTTGCAAAAATGTTGCACCATATTTTTACGTAGAACCAACAAATATTTTTTTACTCATTTTTAACAAAAATCTTAAACTGGCAATACTTAATAATACGTTTGCAAAAATGTTGCACCATATTCTTAAATAAAACTAAGAAAAGTTTTTTTGTCCTTTTTTCAAAAAGTCTTAATACTGACAGTACAAAAAAAATCACTTTACGCCTTCACATAAAAAAATGTCTTTGTCCAGTGAATAAACTTAATATTAACTTAACTTAATATTGTAAGATGAACATGAGCAAGACAGCAGGTTGAGCAGCTGAACATTAAATATTTAAAAGCAGTTAAAAAAAAGTCTTAGACCATTTCAAATGAACTCCATTTATTTTTTTTAACAAACAGTCTGTAATTATAGAAATACATGTGTTTCATGCTCATCTGCAAAAACTCTGTAAAACAGTGTAGAAACAAAAATAATATTTTATCCCTTTGTCTCCCTAACCTGCAGGCCAATTACTGAAAAAAAAAAGCATTTTTACAGTCAGTTGAAATAAGTAGATCAGAAAGGTGTTTGTACATAACTTTTTATATTTATTGCACATCAGAATAGAGCAGAATAAAATCCTTTAAAAAAAACATTTTTTTTTTATAAAAAAAAAAGCAAAAGCAAAAAGTAAACAGTTACAGAGAGTGTCACAGGTGTGCTTCGGCACACGTGTAAAAACACTGGCTCTGATTGGCTACCACCTCTGTCCCGCATAACTCGCCACCTGATTGGCTGAGCCCAGACCTCTTTTTTTTCTCAGGCTGAAGCCCATGGAAACGCGCATGCGCAGTTTATCGCTGTAGAACAAAGAGAAACTCCTAAAATAAACCGTTAAAGTTGATAATATTTTTTTCTAAAAGCAGTGCTCGGATATGAGGATTACTGGAGACTGGACTGATGGATGTTATGATGTTTGGAGGGGTTCTGAAGCCCGGACTCTGAGGTACGCGCTGATATTCTCTGTTTGCGTGTGAGGGGTGTCCTGTAGTAACCCCAGGCGGATCAAAGAGCGTGTTCACAGACCGAACCGTCTAACGCACTCTTATTCAGGAACCGTACATCCGACAGTAAAACGGTTTGCAGCTCCGTAATCCTGAGAGTCAGCAGGCTGTCATTGATATATTGAGCCTGTAATTATTCATAAACACAGCCAGATATTAATTATTATATTTATCTGGCCCGCCGTCGGGCCAGGGCGTGTTAAGAGCGTGTCAAGTTCAACAGGTGTTACACCGAGAACTGTCACCTGTTTAGACCTGGAGTCACAGATCTCTATAGGTCACAGTTCATGGTGAAACACCTGTTACTACTCACTAGCCTGGGCAGGGGTCCGCTCGAATTACTGTTATTATATCATTATATAGTAACGCACTGCTTTTAATCACCAGTAACGTCAACGGCGTTGTAACGACAGGAAAAGTAATTAATTATTTTATCCCGTTACTGACAAAATGACGTCGTTACCTAACGCCGTTACTTATAACGCTGTTATTCCCAACACTGATAATTATAGAACTAAGTGCACCAAGCTGCTCAGTGAAAAGGAGAATGTAAAAAAGGGGTTGAAGTGGCCAATCATTGTAGCTAACATGCGTTAGCCTTATAGCACGCGAACAATACTTTGATTAGCCAGCTAGACCGACTCTGGTCTGGCGTTAGTCACCGGGGTCTCTAATGCGGTGCACGCTAACGCGGTGTAAGCATTATAGCACGCTAACGCTGTGTTAGCATTACAGCACGCTAACGTGGTGTTAGCATTATAGCACGCTAACGCTGTGTTAGCATTACAGCACGCTAACGCGGTGTTAGCATTACGGCACGCTAAAAATAAGTTGATTAAGCCAGCTAGACCGACTCTGGTATACTCACCGGGGTCGCCAATGCGTGTTAGCATGACGGCCCAGCCCGGTTTGTACGCGCCCAGTGCCGGAATAGCCACCCGGGTGGTTAGCCTACGTGCTAGCTAGCTACATTTGCCCTTTCTTTCGGTTTGATGCTTGCCTATAGCTGCAGGCCAACACAGTTCACTATAGCACCGTGTTTCTAAAACCAACTTAAACTACACAGATAACTCACAACTGTAAATATCTCAAAAATAATCAGTCACTGTGCTCTTACCCATGCAGTCCATGCTCGCTGCCTTCCAAAAGTTCTTCATCAGTGGAGATAAGTACTTGTATCAGTGCCTCGTGGTCTCCCAAGCAGCCTTAAAATATTTAGTTAGGCGTAACAAAATCTTAACATAATACACACTAAAACTATTGGGTTGTACTTATTTTTGTAATTAAGCAAAGTTCGAAAAGTATAATTTTAGGTAAAATCTTCTCATTATAATGAGCAAACATCACTGGGCTCAAATCATGTTGATTTTACTCAAATATTCATGCAATATTTCTCCAAATTTCTAAACAAAATAAACACACAAAATATTGGGTTGTACATACTGTTTTAATTAAGCATAGTTCAAAAAGTATAATTTTAGGTAAAATCTTCTCATATTAATGAGCAAAGTTTACTGGGCTCAAGAATCGTTTTTTGCAGTGCACGAGTTAATCATAACATTCAACAACAGAATGCTGAGTCATTCTTTCCATTTCTTCCATTTCCAGTGATAGTATCTTAATTTGGGAATAGTCTGTTCTGGTGTTTCTAGAAATACTATTTTTACAGTACTGCAGAATTGATCAAATTTTGCAATGTGACTCAATGCCAGTATCAGTATTCCTATCAGATGTGTTCATGTAAATCCAGTATGTGCTTGTGTGTTTGTGTATGTTGCAGAGCTCTGAGGGAAACGAGGAGCCGGTGGTGGACGGGGAGCAGAAAGCAGCAGGCCAGCCTCAGTGGGATCCAGAAGGGCTGGAGTGGGAGCGGGCGTCTCAGGACAGCCATGAGAGAGGGCAAAGAGACAAAGAAGGTAAGACTCAGACGCCTTATTTGGTCGTGTTCAGCTTGACTTGGACAGTAGGTTTATTTAATACATCAAATCCTGACAGTGATCAAGTTTCCATATTCAGACGAGAACGGAATGATGCAATCCTGTAGGCAACAGAAATAGCATGGTTAATACGTACATAAGTCGTGAATCAACCAAGACCTTGTGCTGGCTGACCTGTCAGCACAGCTGCCTCTGTGGCTACAGAGTGAGAGATAGTACTGATCAGTCTGTCTGACCTTCGGGGGTGTTTCTGTTTTCTGTAAAGATGCCATAGAATGAATTTACGGAGCATTTTAAGCTGTTATTTTATATTTTTTGTTTGGGCTAAAAAGAAACCTTACAAGCATTTTTTTTATTCTGATTTTCCTCTACATTTTAAAGTTCTGATCTGCTTCATCGACTGCTTTTAAAATGGTATTTTCAGCCTAGCCTAGCCTAGCCTAGCCTAGCTTACACTATTGTAGTTATGTGTTCCAGTGGATTAAGGTGCTGCCTCTATGATCCGAGTGTCGTGGTTAAATTTCCAGCTCATGCTTCTTGCCATCAGCAGCCAGAGTCAGAGAGAGCGAGAGAGATTTGGTCTCTCCCCATCTCCGCATCTCTGGCCGTCTCCCCATATCACTCCCAAAGTGATTTTGGTCAGCACAGGCACCTGTTAGCTGATGTATCAGAGCTGGAGTGCTGCGCTTGGCTACACACCAGACATGCTATTCTTTATTCTCCAAGTATTGGGAGCATTATTATTGATAGAGGGCGTTCTAATGAGTGTGTTGAGTAATTGGCCTCCCAAATTAGAGAGACAATGGTGTACATTTTGCAATGGTTACTAATTAGGTGGTAAATGCCTTAAAAATCATTAAAAATCAGTTAAAACACATACGTCGAAGGGCCAACAATATAGATGGCTGTAGGTTCACTATTTAACAAACAACAGGTCAATGTTGCCCTTTCTATGTATGTGTTATAACTGATTATTAATAACAACCTAATTAGTAACCATTAATAAACTAATTGTAAATCATTTATAAACCCTTTATAAAGGTAGTCTTATTTTAAAGTGGTACCAGTGTTTCTAATAACTGTGTAGCTATACATTAACAATCCATGTAATAACAGTAACATTACATTGTTACAGATTAATTACAGTTGTACGAGTTATGTAATTGCACATATGTATCAGTGTCAGTGTCATCTGCTATACATAGCAGAATATTTTGGCCAGTCAAAATTGGTGTTGATACACATGCAGTTACATAACCTGCACAACTGTAATAAATATGTAACAATGCGTACTTTACCAGTAGTTACTCTGTTATTACATTGTTTGTTAATCTATACCTATACAGAGTTATTAGAGACACTTATTAAAAAGTAGGACTAAGCCATCGATTGAGATCTTTGGGGCAGTTCTTCTTCAGTGTTGTAAGAAAAGTCGTTTATCAGTAGGACGCCTCCAACACGTTCATCACACCTTGACCTTCAAGAATTCATACGCTTGCTTGCCAGTAGGAGCACCAGCACATTCATCTGACTGACACTCTAAATAAACACTCAGGCCTGCAATGTTTGCACGCTGGCAAATATTTACAAATCCATCCAGCCACTATTAGCGTGTTTTGTGTGCCCAAATGGAATTATAATAGTTCCAGCGTGGGCCAAAAGGAATTATCAGATTGGTATCAGATGTGCAGCCGTCCGTGTGGCAGATCAGAGTTTAATACGGCTAATACTTGATCCTCAACTTCAGCCGCAGATTTTCAGGGGACCGGCAGGCAAAGCCCACAATCAGAGCGTAATCCGTACGTTCTGCTGTTTGGCTCCGTGGGCCGGAGGTAGTTGGAGTTAGCTGGAGTTAGTGTGGGCGAGAATCCGCTGCGTGACGATGTGCGAGGGTAGCATGGCTGCGAGGCTGTTATCAGATTGGATTTGTTACAGTGGCAGGCTGGAGGTTAATGAACCACACCCTGTAAACTGCACCGCCTGGGCTGATAATCAGAGCGGCCCAGTCAAACCGGGAAAGCGACGTGGGCCCCTGCTAATGTTGCATGCTGAAATCTTGATGAGTTGCCTGCCCTGAGCAACTTCCAGATGCATGGGAGAAGCTAAGAGGCACAGCTTGCTCCGGGTTGATTCGGGGGGGGGTGAAAAAAACAAACCTGAAAAGCTCTATCGAGTGCAGGCGTAGTTATATATTTTTTTTTGCCTAGGAAAGGTTTGCGTGCATTCACATGTTCCTTGAGTGGCATGGAACAAAAGGAGCTTTGTGAGTGTACTAAGGGGGTGGACTGAGGTCTGGGGTTTGCACCATATGGCTGAACGGCAGGCTGTTGTGCAGAACGATGCGCTTCGAAAAAAAAAAAAAACTGAGGAGGCCGTCGGAGATGTTTATTCCTAAGCAGACCACTTAGATGGATTGCTCTGCCAGCGCTCCATCTTCCAAATATTGGCTTATGTAATGGCACGCGGCAGCCGGAGTGCTGTGAGCTCGGCTGTTTTCGTTAGCGCTGTCTTGTGCTGACGTTAGCTGACCTGCTTCCTCCATGCCATCATTATCCTGGCTTAGCGAGGGTCAGATTTCTCAAAGCTCTGCAGAAGTTGGAGATTTTAATTGCTGATAACTCTATAATGGTTACCAAACCTACTTTAGCTAGGAAAGGTCTCGAGATGTGTTTTGCTGTGCTTTAAGATGTCCACCTCACTTATGGTAATGCAATCTGAGTGGCCCATCAATAAGTTTTGAAAGGGCCGGAGTGGAGTTTCCATGCTTTGCTGGGGGAGGAGGCCCCAGCTCCAATTACTGAACAGAGAGAGAGAAAGAAAAAAAGAGAGAAAGGGAGAAAAGGGGGAAAGAGAAGAGAGAGAAAGTGAGAGAGAAAGAGAAAAAGAGGGATGCATAGAGGCATTGTAGATCACCCATCTGTTAAAGATTAGGAACAAGATGCCTTCTAGTGGCTTCAGTGGAATCACAGGACCGTGCCAGTGTTTCACTAAATCACAAGGAGACACTGCAGTTTGCGCAGGCTGTACCCCGTGTCCCCCTCACTCAATTTCACCTCTTTTGAAAAGGAACATAAAAAAGGTTCTTAAGAATGAATTCAATTAAATTCAATTCAATTCAATTCAATTTTATTTATATAGAGCTTTTTACAACAAAGGTTGTCACAAAGCCGCTTTACAGGAAAAACAGGTCCACGCCTCTTATGAGCAGCACCACAGAGATGCCAATTTTATGGTGACACAGTGGCAAGGAAAAACTCCCTTTAAGTATTTACCCTATTTAATATCAGCTAAATATTTTATTAGTGCTGGGCGGTATAACGGTTCATTCTGTATACCGGAGGGGAAATTAAAACGAGTATGCATTTCACATACCGCTAGAGACGCTGCAGAGTGCCGTGTGGAACAGCACCACCAAAGAAGCAAGCTAACAAGTTAGCCAGTTAGCATAACAAGCTAATGCACTGAAGTAATGGTAACCTAGCTCAGCTCTGTGGAGTGAAATGCTCCATCCTGCCTGGAGAGAAATGAGAACAGCACTTTATCTAAGGAGATCCTGCTGCTGTTCCTCACTGTATGCGTGTTATTATCTGAGTAAAATGACAATGAGTAAAAAAAACAATAGCAAGCAGCAACTATTTACTTAGAAAAGAGACAAATGGAACCTATATTAAAGCCCTGTCATGCAAAAAAACAACAAACAAAAAAAAACCCTACAATAAAATAATACAAATATCGTGATACACTGTAAAAACTTCAGAATCTTAAAAAAAAAAAACGTAACATACATTTTTTGGTCATACTGCCTAGCACTATATTTTATTGTATCATGGTCAATTTTCTTATTGTATCGACTAGTGGTTGAGAATGTTTTAAACTATTTCCTGGTGTACTGTATCCAAGCCTAGGATTTATAAACTGATTAAGGCAGACCTATGCATGAGTTGGTACTTCTGTGCCACCCCTAAATGACAACTGTACACATGCATTTCTGGACAAGCTGTGACACACAGAACTGTCATTGAACATGGAAGACGCCTGCGGACTGAGACAGAATGTAGAGGCTCTTTGGAAACGGTTTGGTTTAGCATATCTTGTGGAGTCCCACAGGGTTCTATTTTAGATCTATAAAACTGATATTTATTATGATAGAAAAGTAGTTATGAAAGTAAAGAATCTTGGCTTACAAACGGGATCCAAGGGCCTAAAGATCCATCCATTGAAAGCTTGTTTAGGGAAGTAGAAGCATTTCTCTAGGAAAATACACAAGCAATAAGTAACACAGGGCAGACAAGAAAAACGAGTCAAGGTCCACAGAAAAAGGCCATAAACAGAAGTAGTCAGAGGCAGGGAAAAATGATGCATTGTAAAGCAGGATAAGCTGAACAAAATGTGTACGTATGAGCTGAAAGGGTATAAATACAGGTAGTCGCAGGTGAAATTAATATTCTGGTGATTTGCTTCCTGGAAGTCAGGTGATCATGGGAGTGTGTGATGTCAGAGTGAGGTGTATTCTAGGTATCATAGTCCAGAGACTATCAAAGTAGGAGTCTGAAGATCCATCCATTGAAAGCTTGTTTAGGGAAGCAGAAGCTTTTATAGACATCTAGAAAATAGACATCTAGGGCATCTAGCTATTGTGTAATTACTAAGATAAACAGATTGAAATTATGTTGAGAAATCTACAGAATATTCTATAAAATGATCATCCACTGAAAGGATCTTTGTTGAACCTAAAGATGGTGGATCTACAGCATTGTTAGATCTGTTCCTCTGCCCCTTGCAGTTTCTTTGATAAGTGATCATATTTCTCTCTCAAATCCTCTCATTCAGTTTCATTCTAAAAGCTCCAGGGCCCACCCACGAGCAGCTTTAGTTTAGCTGAGGGTCTCAAGTCCAGATCCAGTCGTTTAGCTGCTCCAGGCTTTCAAAACAAGCCCAGGCTGAGGTGCTGCATGGACGGTAGCCCATCTTTTCAGTGTTATCTTTGTCGGTATGGAAAGCTTAAAAACACAACAACAGGAAGCAGCGAGTTCTCAGTTACCAAGGTGGGCTGTTCCACCTCCAGTTTCCTCAGAATTATGACCCTGGCATAAGCGGGAGGGACAAATAAAAGGACTGAACAGTAGAGGGTGCAGAACCTCTCACCTTCTCTTATAGTCAATCATCTTAGACAGCTTTTGTACTTTAGCTGATTTTGATTCTTGAACTTTAAACTGGAACTTCAAGGTTAATGTAGATAACAAATGTTAATAGTCAGTTATCTGTCATGATCAGGCAGTACTCAAGCATGTGCAGATGCAAATAACAGACTTTAATATACTGGAAAACAGGAGCAATAAGGAGAAAACATACCATAAAGTCGAGGTACACAGAAAAAGTTCAGAAACAAAGGTAATCAAGGGCAAGAAAAATTGACACATTGTAAAGCAGATTAAACCTAGGACAACAATATTTATTAATTAATTAATGAATAAAAAATAATTATTGGTACTGTATTTCATTTTGCTGCTAACAAAGAAAAGAACTGAACAATTTTAAATTATTTATTGAGCACTTTATTGAACAATTGTAAGTGACTGTTTAATATAAAATATTCTGTATTTTCACTTTTTTATGTGGATGTCACTGAAACTTTTTTTTGTTGACATTTTCATCTAAATAATTTAGTTTTTTGTATATTTGGTACATTCCTAACCCCCTAGTACACGACAGGGAATCTGGCACAATACAGTAAACCACACTGTGCACAATAACATGGAAAGTCTGAGTAGCCTTAATCAAGTCTGGGATGTAGTTTGAGTGGGTTGAGAGAAGTGTGTGGTCATGTATTAATGGAAAACATTTGGATGACTATTGATTTATAGTGTTTGATGATGTAATATTGTTCAAATCTGATTGGCACAGCAATCTATCTGTATTAATGAATGAATAAACTTGTTTTGAAGATGAAAAATAGAGCAGTCTATATACTTTCCCCCCTTTAAATGGGTTTATTCTATATTATATCCCTAAATCTTTTAAAACCTGTTCATTCAGTTTGATTCTTTAATGTGTGAGTATTTTAAAAAGCCACAAGACGCTTAGTAAGACCTTTATAAAGAGAATAAAGTCGCCAGTGGGCTTAAGGGGGTTCAGTTGTGGAAATTCAGCCTGGTTTAGATTTTCTCTTCACTTTGTTCCCCTGATGAAGAAGAAGGTTCTAGGCCTCGAGCGGGGTGTCTTTAGCGTTCTGCCCTTGAACGGATTATACATGCTGCTTCCCTGCGTCTCCCGCATTTTCCACGAGACTGTCTTGTATGTAATCAGGTTCAGTCTTCTAATAATTCATTTGAATGAGTAACGACCCTGGCGGTGTGGTTACGCATCATGCTGAGAATAGATGTTCTTTTCCATCCTTTTTCATGTAAACAAGATTAAAGCCTCCCTCTGTATTGTTGCAGCTCTCAGAAGAACATGGCCATTAAGAAACAACCTTTTATGAGGCGAAGAGATTCCTGTGTGTTTTTATGTTAAAAATGTAAAAAAATATATATATATAAATTCTGTGTTTGTAGGCGTTTTCCAACCTGATAACACAATAATAACAACAAAATTAGAACATAATAGTAATAACAACAGTGCTATCACAATAATAACATTATAATCAATCTAGAGACAGTCATTTTACCATTGTAATTACAGAGTAATAGAACAGTTATAACACCACAGCAATAACAGTAATATCACCATAGTTATAACATTGTAATAACACATAAATATAAACTAAACAGTAATAGTTTAGTAATAATGCATTTGGAATTACCTTTAAAATACATTTTCCTTTTCAAGAAAATCAAACAGAATCAAAACAGAGATGAAGAATGGGCCGAATCCCATAATCCCAAAACCATCACGATTTTTACAGCAAAGCACTATGTGTGTTTTCTTTAAGTAAATGCTGATCTACCTCACTCACAAGATAACACTTCACTGCTTGTACAGGTGATGTAATATCTGATGTAATGATCAGGTTGCATTCTGCTGTCCCATGACTTCTGGCATGTCAGTGTATTATCTGTGTAGAACCTGCGCTCTGGACAGAGTTTTTTCTTTGTTTGTTTGTAGGGGTGAGTGATAATTAAACAGGGAGAAGAGGCACTTCAGAGTGTATACAGCACAGCAGGGGAGCTGGGTGGGGTTTGGGCTGTTAAAGGGGGTTAAAGACCTGGAATTTACGGCACATTCACTCATTCATAAGCTTGACCCATTTTATGGCCCTGTTGTCCACTTTTATTTTCTTTAAAAAAAAAAAAGAAGAAGGAAAAAAACAACAGCTGCGGGAATTTGCAGTCGGGCCTTCCAGGGGAGCATGAGGTTTAGCCAGGCCTGACCTTAAAAGGGCCTCGCTCTACCACAGCCCTCGAGCCCGGCCTGGATGTGTCACGCTTTCACAACGTGTAAGTGTGTGTGTGAGTAAGCGTGGGTAATATTTCTATTTTAGTGGTCATCAGACGATGATTAGACCATAAACTTTGACAAGGACGGCCAAGTTGCAATCTGCTCTCCACCACGCCTCCCTGCTCGCAGTTCATCAGACCCTTATTAGTACACTAACTGTGTGTCAGTAGACAAAAAGCTTCAAAAAACACAGACGCTGATGTTCTCGATGCATGCACAGTCAGTGCACATTTAAACTTGAGTGCACGTTTAAAATTTTATACATTAAAATATAAGTTTTACACTGGAATTGTCACACAGAGAGCAGAAGGTCTCGAGTAGCGGTGCTCCACGAGTAACTGACATGTTGATGGACTGCTCGCCTTAATGCCTCTGCTCCAGGCTCCAGGCCAAACCAGACACCCTGAAACGTCAGCCGTAAAACACTCAGACATCTCTACAAGCAGAGGATGAGTCTGTGTCAAACACGCTGTAAAGCCATAAAGGCCTACTGCTGCTTTGATCTTTTATTGAGTAATGTTTGTAAATGGCATCTTAACATGTCCGCAATTTATATATATTACATTACATTACATTACATTTCATTTGGCAGACGCTTTTGTCCAAAGCGACTTACAATAATGAAGTACAAAAGTAATAGGAATTTAGATAACCCATTTTTAGATAGGGCTTAAAGGAGGTCGAAGGGAAATAAAGGGATAGAGAAGTGAAGGAGGGGAAGAAGGAAATGGGGTTAGAAGTAGTTAATGTGTTAGAGGTGTTAGGAGAGTAAGTGCTCTTTGAAGAGCTCTGTCTTCAGGAGTTTCTTAAAGATAGTGAGAGATTCTCCTGATCTGGTAGTGGAAGGTAGTTTGTTCCACCATTGGGGAACTCTGTATGAGAACAGTCTGGATTGCTTTGTGTGAGTGTTTGGCAAAGCGAGGCGACGTTCATTGGAGGAGCGCAGCGGCCGGGAGGTAGCGTAAGCCTTCAGGAGTGAGTGCAGGTAGGAAGGAGCCTGTTCTGTCATCACCTTGTAGGCGATTGTAAGAGTTTTGAATTTGATGCGAGCATCAACTGGTAGCCAGTGGAGCTCAATGAGCAGCGGTGTGACATGTGCCCGTTTTGGTTGGTTGAAGACCAGACGTGCTGCTGCATTCTGGATCATTTGGAGTGGTTTTACTACGCAGGCCGGGAGGCCAGTTAGCAGGGCATTGCAGTAGTCGAGGCGTGAGATGACGACTGCTTGTACCAGGAGTTGGGTGGCCTGTTGCGTCAGAAACTGTTTAATTTTCCTGATGTTATAAAGAGCGAAGCGGCAGGATCGAGCAACCGAGGCCACATGGTGCGTGAAGGAGAGCTGGTCATCAACCATAACACCCAGGTTCCTAGCAACCTTTGTCGGTGAGAGAGAGAGAGAGTCGATGCTTATAGAGAGGTTGTGTTGAAAAGATGGTTTTGCTGGTATGACCAGAAGTTCAGTCTTTGAGAGATTTAATTGAAGGTGATGCTCCTTCATCCAAGAGGATATGTCAGAGAGACACGACGATATCCGTGCAGAGATTGAGTGATCTTCAGGTGAGAATGACAGGTATAGCTGGGTGTCATCAGCAAAGCAATGGTAGGAAAAGCAATGTGAGTGGATAATCTGACCAAGAGAGGCAGTGTATATTGAGAAGAGAAGGGGACCCAGTACCGAACCCTGGGGAACCCCAGTGGATAGGGAGTGGGCTGAGGACAGCTGTCCTTGCCACGACACCTTGAACGAGCACCCAGTGAGGTATGATCTGAACCATGACAGCACATTGTCTGAGATCCCCATGTTTGAAAGTATAGTTAGGAGGAAGTCGTGGTTGACCGTGTCGAAGGCGGCCGAGAGGTCCAGCAGAATGAGCACTGAGGACTGGCCTGCAGCTCTAGCAGTTTTCAACGCTTCAGTCACAGACAACAGAGCCGTCTCGGTAGAGTGTCCTTTTTTGAATCCAGATTGGTTCTGGTCCAGGAGGTCATTCTGGGAGAGGAAGCCAGAGACCTGATTTAAAACTCCTCTCTCGAGTGTTTTAGAGAGAAAGGGTAGTAGTGAGACCGGTCTGTAGTTATCAACCTGGGCGGGGTTGAGAGAAGGCTTTTTAAGCAGTGGTGTCACATGTGCTTGTTTGAAAGCAGTTGGGAAAACACCAGAAGTCAAAGAGGCATTGATGGTGTGAGTGATAGCCGGAATGATTGCAGGTGCGATGGTTTGTAGTAAGTTTGAGGGAATTGGGTCAAGCGGACACGTAGTAGGACGGCTACGTGTTAGGAGAGCCAGTGTCTTGTTCTCAGTGAGAGAAGTGAACGAGGAGAGCGCAACGCCTTCGGTGGAGGGATACCGGGCAGCAGAGCATGTAGTAGGACTGCTACATGTTACATCAGTAAACTGGTTGCTGATAGCTGCCACTTTTCCAGTAAAGAATGAGGCAAGTGTTTCAGCAGTAAGGCATGTAGCCGGAGGAGGAGGAGGAGGGTTCAGTAGTGATTTAAAAGTAGCAAATAGTTTCCGGGAGTCTGTGAGGGAGCTGAATTTATTGTGATAAAATTCAGCTTTAGCAGTCGTGATGCTGGCTGAGAAGGAAGCCAGGAGCAGTTGGTAGTTTTTTAGGTCTGCTTGTTTTTTGTTTTTATGCCATTTTCTTTCGGCAGCTCGGAGTTTGGAACGTAGTTCCCTCAGTGAGTTATTTTTGAGCCATGGCTGCGGTTTGCTTGGTTTAATGGCTCGAGATGTAAGAGGACAGAGGTTGTCCAAACAGGAGCTTAGTGTGGAGCAGAGTGTATCGGTGGCATCATTTACATTGAGTGATGAAAATGAGCCTGGTGGGGGCATGTTGTCAGTCACCAGCGAGGAGAACTGGTCTGCTGAGATGTCTCGTAAATTTTGGCGGAACGAGACCATCGTAGGAGTAGCCGTGGGTTTGTTTGAAATATGAATATTGAGTTTCATGAAGTAGTGATCCGAGAGGTGCAAAGGAGTGACAGTTAAAGAGTCGGTGTCACAGTTACGAGTGAAAATCAGGTCTAGATGTTTGCCAGCTTTATGTGTTGGAGGGCTGGGGACCTGCTCCAGTTCGAAAGACTGCATGAGGGATGAGAAGTCTGTAAAGTTGGTACTGTCGTTGTGGATGTTCATATCCCCTAGAATGAGCATGGGACAATCTTGCTCAGGGATAGAAGACAGTAGCATGTCAAGTTCGTGTGTGAACTCGCCCATTTGTCCAGGAGGACGGTAGATAACAATAATGGCAAGTTTTGCTGGAGTATTAACCAGTGTGGCATGATACTCAAATGAACTGTATGAGTTTGCAATATATGTGTAATGTAATTAGGGCTGCAGGATATATCGTTTTAAGCATCGTCATCGTGATGTGCACATGCACAATAGTCACATCACAGGCAATTAAATCAAACACGTCATGTTGCAATGTTTTGAATCTTGACACAAGAAGTAGATACACAGCTCTGTCTCTGTGTCTTTGTGAGTGACAGGCTGCTGCTGCCTGAGAAGCACAAGTAGGAGGCAGAGCGTGAGGGGGGCAGGAGTAAACACAAGGTAACCGTATGGCCTCCATCCACATGGTTGGGCACGTGCTTGTAAACGTGGGCACGTGTGGAAAGCTGTGCACCTCAGTCCAGCACAGTTTTGTGGCGCAGATATTTCCAGTTACAGCTGAAATCACGCTTTTAATTCCAAAAAAACTCTCTTATTTACCTTTTAAAAAGCAATTTAAATGCTTGATTAAAGGGCCGATTAATGTTGTTTTGCTGTTTTCTTCGGGTTTTGAGAGACAGCGCGCAGATGGGGGCGGGGTTGGTGATGTCATGGGCCCTGCATTGTTTAATATCACGATATATATTGTTGAAAAAAGAATTTGATTTGCAATCTTAATTTTTTTCCAGTATCGTGCAACCCTAAATTTAATGATGATATACTGTGTAAGTGGCTAAAAAATTTGAGCCAAAGAATTGGATTAGTTAATTTGGGTAAAACTGCACAATAGAAATGTGACACTAGTACCCTTTTGGTCCACCTCTAACCTGGATATAAGATGAGATATGATTGAGCATAATGATGGAGGCGTGTAGATCCTGCACACTCATGGGTTATTAAAGCTGGCTTCCAAGCTGCTCTCATAATGCCCGAAAAATCCAGCCTAATGCGGCCCGAGCACATGCACATTCTGCATGAGCCCGACCCGCCCCATAAACTGTCATTATAAGCCGAGCCTAATTTTATCCCAACATTTTTTTTGTAAGTAGAGTGATAAAACTGAGCAAAAAACATTTTTTGTCTGTTTGAATGAGCAAAATCCTTTCTTTTACAATGATGTTAACTAACATTGCAACACTGAAGAAGCATAGACCTATTATTTAAGCAGAAATGTTTATTAATGTTTTCGATCTCCGAAAAATTAGAACACAAACAATATGAACAATAATACATATCTATGCATCTTCATGTACATGTAAGTGGGTTTTTTGGTCACTAAAGGCTTACAATGGAAGTCAATGACGGACAGTTCTGGTGGAAACAGGAGAGTTGAGGTACACATTGAATTCTGCCGTGATTAGAGCAGCTGTGGTTTTATGTTTTTTGGATACAATCCGGGTTAGCATCCGAACATCCCTTTCAGACAGCTTCCTCTTACAGCGTCCACAGTTAATCCTGTTGGATGTGGTTGGTCCTTCTTGGTGGTATGCTAACATTACCCTGGATACTGTGGCCCTTGATACATCAGAAAGACTTGCTGTCTTGGTCACAGATGCGCCAGCAAGACGTGCACCAACAATTTGTCCTCTTTTGAACTCTGGTATGTCACCCATAATGTTGTGTGTATTGCAATATTTTAAGCAGAACTGTGCTCTTACCCTGCTAATTGAACCTTCACACTCTGCTCTTACTGGTGCAATAATGTGAAATTAATGAAGATTGGCCTCCAGGCTGCTCCGATTTAGCCATGAAACCTCCCACACTAAAATGACAGGTGTTACAGTTTCATTGTCCAATTCCTGTAGCTTCTTTAGTCAATGTACATAAATATTTCCAATAGATTAGGACCTTTTAGAGCAGCAATTGGTCCCATTTATCAAGACATTTTGTCACAACAAAATGTTTAGACACAATTTGTAAGTATTTTTAAGATCGAAACATCCTTTCCACACCTATTGTTTTTGCTGCTGCAAAAGTTTAAGTCGAGTGTGCAGTTAGAGACTGCAGCCCATCTGTTTGCCATGCATAATTTACGTAAGCCCTCCGCTAGCCTTTCATCAATGGTCAGTTTCTGACCACAGAACCACTTTTGGCTAGACCATTTTATGTCTGTTCTCAATCTAGCGGTGAAACTGACGTGTGCTGAACCACCAGGAACACTGCTGTATTTGTCCTCTGAATTATATCTTATCTGCAGCAGTACAGAGGTCAGAAACTGTCCAGTCATGAATCTGGTGGTGGTGACAATCTGGGCATGACTGCAGCGCTGGAGATGTGCATGGTATGTGCATGCTACATTCTGTTATAGCAGAGCTATGCTGTTAATAAATAATGCTCTATATAACAATAAAACAAATTCAGAGTTATTTTCTGATTTATTCAACTTTAAATATTAAACGAACAGAATGACACATATTCTTGTATTTTTTAATAACTGTTGGAGGTCCACTGAGCTGGTTTTAATTTTTTTTTTTCATATTTGGAGCATGAAACATTTTCTGCTAGCCGTATTTGGTGTACAGAATGTGTAATTATTAATCTGATTACTTTGTATTGTGTATATTAGTGTTTAAGGTTTATATTATACCTATATAGTTCCAGTCAGTTTGACCCAGTGGTGACAATATAAGCTTTAAAAGATAATATTAATACAAAACTTAGACCAAAGTAGATTATATAAATATATATAGACAACATAAAGAGACAGTATTTATGTAAAAAAATGCTGTTTTAATGAGTTTTGGATTGTTAAACATGGTTAAACACAGATTAGTTTGACTCACATTACTGCTGTTCCTCACAGCTGAACCTAATAGGTGGGTTACACTTCTAATAATGCATAGATAGATACTTTATTGATCCCAGAGGAAGTGGGCAATATGGTCCTAAAATAATATCACAATATTTGATGGTATTGTTGCAATAATGATACTCTTAACGATATGATAAAACACTGAATTATTTATTTTATTTAAGAATAATCTACTGCAACAAAATGAAAATTAAACTTTGTTATTGCATACCATACGATATGGCAATTTACAAGAATATACAATAATTTTTATCAGACGTGTAAAAAAAGTCAATGACCAATGATGTCTTGATAGCATAGTGCACTTCATATATCTCCATATATCCAGCATTAAAGTAAAATAAATAATAATAATAATAATAATGATACTGGACAGATATAATCTGTCTCTAGTAGATATATAAATTTTCTTTTGCTAAAAACAGTAAAAAAGTACTACCCTGATGTGATAATTAGGGGTGGGTGGCACGGTATTTCAGGATATAATATTGTTTACATAGAGACTCTCTGGAGCAGCATTAGGTCTTATTCATCATGACATTCAGACCCACTGTATAGAACATCTACCAGATTCACCATCTACCATATTTGCACTACTGTTATATACTATTTATACTGTCATTCCATCTCAATCACCATCAATATTGCACTATTGTCTTACGTATGTTTATTGTGTCTTGTTGTATTGTACATATAGTGTCTCCCACTCTTTTACATTATATCTATTTATTTATTTTTTACTTATATTTATATATCTATTTCTCCCCTACACTACTGCACCTTGTTTTGTCTCATGTATGTCTATTTGTGTCCCTGCTGTATTGTACTCATAGTGTCTCCCGTTCTTTCTTTTATTATATCTATTATCTGTACTTGCTGTAAAATTGGGAAGGAGAGTAACGTAATTTCAATTCTCTGTATGTCCTGTACATATGCAGTATTGACAATAAAACTACTTGACTTGAAAAAAAAAAAAAGATTCACATTAAATCAAAAGTGAAAATCAGTAGAAATGGCATTTAACAAAATTGAAAATTTGAAACCGATAAGATCTTTTTCTCTGCATTAATTTCTTGCTGACTGCTACACAGTAAATGTTTCGAATAAACTGGCCAGTGAGTGCTATGAAGTAGATGTTTTCTAATAAATTGACCATTGAGTATTACAAAGTAGATGTTTCTAATAAAGTGGCCAATAAGTGCTACAAATGCGATTACACATTTTCAAATAAGTGAAGACTGAATGCAACAAAGTAGGTTTTACTTCAAGTGACAGTGGATGCAAACATTACAAACAAAATGATTAGTGAGTGCTACAAAGTAGCAATAAGTGCTACAAAGCTGAAGTTTCTGGTGAAGTAACCAATAAGTACTACAAGTAGATGTTTTAATAATGTCACAAATAAGTCCTTCAAAGTAGATACTTCTAATTAAGTAGGTGTTTCCAAGAAAGTGGTCACTGAGTGCAGTAAGCGGACATGTCTAATAAAGTAGCCAATAAGTGCTGCCAGTAGATGTTTTAAAGTGGCCAATCAGTGCTACTAGAGTAGTGTAATGTTGTAAATGTTGAGTGTATCTGTATAGCACAGTTTGATCTTGTATCTCCTCATAAACATTACAAACTCAATGCAGCTCATCAGTTTATCCGGTTTAAATCAGTAAATCAGAGTAAGAGCAGTAAAACCATTAAATGCTACCGGACTCCTTTTAGAGTAGACATTTTGGAGTGACCGGTAGCATATGTACGTTATGGTGACAGTCGTGTGAGATGTAGCACAGTGCTGCATAATCCAGTGGAACATTTAGCCGGGTCTGGGCTGTGTCATGAACTGTGTCTTCTCCTGCATTGTTCCAGTCCGTAGAGCCAAGTCCCTGTGATTAACTGACCATTTGGAGGTGAACCTTTGATCCAGGGCAGTCAGAGAGGGAGCGGTCCGTGTCTTCTGACACTGACCAGGTGTCATCCTCATAAGCCACAGGGTTCACGACACACGGCCTCAGGACCAGAAAGACCCCAGAGGAAAAAAACTGAAGAAATCTGGAACCTCTAACTGGAAAACTGGAGCTTAATTAGAGTTACAGTGCAAAGCTGTTAGTCCTAATGTTCTGATTCTAGGGCAGTTTTCTGAACAGGGATTAAACCATTTCTGTCCCCAGGAAATTACACGTACAAATGTGAACACAAAATAACGTTAAAATACATTTTATTACTAAGCATAGTGTCTTTTACATTGGCTTAATTGCAAAAGTAAGATATGTAATTAAAAACATTAATAAAAATGGCTTAAAACAATAAAAAAATAGGATTTGTTACCTCTCTAACACTCTCTAACTATAAACTTAAGCATGATATATAATTATTAAAATGCCTCAGAGATGTAATTTGTTTTTGTATAGTTGTGTGACTCCAAATCCCATTTATGATTTAAATTTAAATTTGGCCCCGATTTGGCCAGCCCACTAAAAGCTGAGATTTTTAGGATGCTGTTTAAGCTCCAATTTGCAAAACCCAGGCACTGCAACTGTAACCTGTGCATGTTTGGTGTCAATTAACAGTTGAGTTTACTATGTCATTACACTGTGTACAGGACACTGTGTACAGACCTCAAATTACGACAGAAAGCCTGATGCCTGGTGGCTGATTAAGAGTGTGTGAGACAGAGACGGATGTCACCACAGCAATGTAAAAATGTTTTTTCTGATTTTAAGCTCTTTTTCTGTTACAAATCATTTCGTTTTACATCGTTTGAGTCTGGATGTCAGATTTTGTGTTATGGAGACATGCCATTTAAACAACAGAAAAATAATCTTTCAGTTACTGTTACAGAGATCATATGAGACTATAGAATCAGTCATGTAGGTATATACAGGGGTTTATAGAGGCTGTTCTATTTTTACTATGAGATCCAAATAAAGCTTCTACATGTTAATTTTCGCTTTGTATTGATTAAAATAATCAGCCTAGAAAACACAATATTGTTCTGTATAATTTGGTCTTTTGGCTTTTTTGGCCAAATACCGAAAGTGTTTTTTTGCCATTTTTGCCTGAATAATTTTCAAGATAATTTTCAAGATTGTCTGCATCTTGGCATTGGCCATGCAGAATTGGGCCAAATTTGGTTTTGTGAAGAGTTGGCCCAACTAGCTTGTGACAATTGTAGTATAATACACTACCTGCACAACAAAAAGTAGCATTGTTTCAATAAGCTTCTGCAATGTCACAAGATTTATTTCAATCCAGTGTTGCTGCATTCATTTTCACCAAGATCTTGCAGCAGCATTGATGATGGTAGAGTCTGACCACTGCACAAAGCAGCTCTTCTCCATCCAGCACATTCCAAAGATTCTCAGTGGGGTGAAAGTCTGGACTCTGTGGTGAACTCTCTCAATCCATGTGTGAAAATGATAAATGATGATCTCATGCTCCCTGAACCCTGAACTCTTTCACAATTACAGCCCCATGACTTCTGGCATTGTCATCTTGGAATATGGGCGTGTTTATCAGGGAAGAAAAAATCCATTGATGGAATAACCTGGTCTATATTCAGTATATTCAGGTAGTCAGCTGACCTCATTCTTTCAGCACATACTGTTGCTGAACCTAAACCTGCAGAACAACTGCAGCATCAACCCCACATCATTTACTCAGTTAAATCCAGGTGGAGACTTGATTTTTGGCCAGGCAGTGTACTTTTAGCCATGCCAAAACCCAGCTTTGACCAATTGTTGTACAATACTACTTTGTAAAAGGAGATATTGGTACATGAAGCACTTGAGCCAGAATATACAGTAGGCCAGAGGTTTGCTCTCTGGGTTTAGTTTCTGAATATTAGGAGCTTCCTTAAAAAAATATGCAGAAGTGTGCATGGGGACTAAATCTGTTGATAAGCAGATATTCAAATACATAATTCTGAAGCCCAGTACATACTACAGGCATATGTTGGCCTATTAGAACAAAGTGAAAGCACACACAGCAGTCTGAATGTGTGTGTGTGTGTGTGCTTTCACTTTGTTCTGTGTGTGTAGTTAGTGAGTGTAGTGTGTAGAGACAGACAGATGTGTATTATTGAGAGCAGGACATTAATAAGAACTGCTGTGTGAGGGTTATGCTTTATAAGGCAATGACACAAGGTCAAGGTTGGAGTCAGAATGCGCTGTAACTTAAAACAGAAAGCTCTTATGTAATCCGAGCGGGGGGGCTTAACGTGGGTTTCTCTGACTGCGCTTCGTTTCGGGAACTTGAAAAGACGGCTCATGGATTGTGTTTACAAAAGATAAAACATCTGCTGGAGTAACTGTGATCTGTATAAAAAAGCTCTGAAATCCTCTTACAGAATTCTACACTCCAGATTTAATGCATGTGTCCAGAATTCCTCTGGAGGGGGGGCACTAAAGGGTGGGGATGGGGGGTTGGAGTGCTGAAGCTGAGTGAAGCTGCGGGGCAGCACTGCTTGGTACCTCCTCCTACTTATCCCACTATGCAGGTGGGCTACGGCTGGTGTTAGTGTGTGTGTGTGTGTGTGTGTGTGTGTGTGTGTGTGTGTGTGTGTGTGTATAAATGAAAGTGAGTGGGCGGGGCTGTGTGTCCTGGCGGCGCTCATGCTCTGGGCTCACAGACAGGCTAGTAAACAGTTAGCAGCACGCTGGACTCGAATGAGCTGCACCCGCTGGAACCGGGCCAACTCACCCTGTCCAGCCTTTCACTGCTCTCCTATACAAGCAAGCCTTAATTGGGCTTCATCTCAGAAAAGAGAGAGAGAGAGAGAGAGAGAGAAAGAAAGAGAGAGAGAGAGAGAGAGAGAGAGAGAAGACAGAGAGAGCTAGAGAAAGTAAGAAAGAAAGAAAGAAAGAAAGAAAGAAAGGGAAATTGGGAGTAAGAAAGAAAGAGAGATCAGACAGATAAAGCTAAAGAAAGAGAGAGATGAGGTTGAAAGAAATAGAAAAACATAAAGTATAATTGTTTACCACTAAATTAGTATTTATTGGTATTTATTTATTTTGCTATTTGTCATAAAGTACACCTTTGACATTTTTAAATATACTTTATTATATATTTTAATAGGACAACACTACAGATATGAAACTTTGATTCAGTGTAGAGTAGTCAGTGTACAGCTATAGTATAACATTTTAAAATTTACTGTGCCCTGAAAATAAAGCAAAACACAGCCATTAGTGTCAAAACCACTGACAACAAGAGTGAATACACTCCCTATATTTTGGGAAAATATTTTATTATATATAAATATATATATATACGTATATATATATATATATATATATATATATATATATATATATATATATACGTATATATATATATATATACGTATATATATATATATATATATATATATATATATATACGTATATATATATATATATATATATATATATATATATACGTATATATATATATATATATATATATATATTATTATTTTTTTTTTTAATGGGACAACACTCAAGAAATGACACTTTGATACAGAGTATAACAGTATAAATATAGTATAACTGTGCAATTTAAAATAACTCAACACACAGCCATTAATGTCTATACCACTGGCAGCAAAAGTAAGTACACACCTCATATTTTGGTTGTATCTTTTTTTTAATGGAACAACACTGAAGATATGACACTTTACTTTGATTTAATGTAAAGTAGTCAGAGTTCAGTTTATAGTATAGAAGTACATTTGCTCCACCCCCAAAATAACACACAGCCATTAGTGTCTAAACCACACACTAAGAAAAGTAAGTGTACAAAGCTTGTCGCTGGGGCTGTACCTTATACTGAGGTACAAAAAAGTACCTTTCAGTGAAAGTCCTTTTTTGTACCCATGTTTTTTGTGCCAGTAAAGATTATAAAAATTATAAACATTATCATCAACTAAATATGGCTCAAAAACGTAATGATCCAAAATTGTCTGGCTTTCAAATAAAAAATGTGCAATTAAAATATATATTGTTTATTAGTACAGTGGTACAGAATACTGAATGTAACCTTTGGTTGGTTAAATGGTACAAATCTGTACTTTTAAAATGTTAGAAATTACTTTGTACTTCAGAGGGAACAAATCTGACCCTGTAAAGACCAATATTGTACCTTTGAGGGTACAATTATGAAGAGTGTACCTTTGAGTACAAAAAAGTACTCATATCGTACCTCTGTTTTTTAGAGTGCACCGCAACAAAAGTGAGAACACGAACACAGGAGAACACAAGAGAAAATGGCCACATTGTGCCCAAAGTGTCAATATTTTGTGTGGCCACCATTATTTTCCTGCACTGCCTTAACTCTCCTAATCATGGAGAACTTCACAGGTTGCCACAGGAATCCTCTTTCACACCGTGACATCACAAACCTGGTGGATTTTATAGACCTTGTGCTTCTTCACCTTCCATCGACGATGCCCCAGAGGTGCTCATATGGGTTATACTCGACCAATCCATCTTATATCATTTCTTAAATGGTTAAGTGGTATTATGGCCTGTAGAATGATAAATATGATCATACTTCTTTTATGCTAAATTGTTTTTAACATTTCAGTAATGTTCTCATGTATTTGTTATAAACAGGAAATCCTCTGCCCATCTTTACTCCTCAAAGACCTTGTTTTTCATGGATTTTGCTTTTGTACCAAGTCATCCTTTCAGTCACCTGTTGACACCATCTCTTAGAAATCACATCATTATTTCGTTTTTTTTTCTAGTTCCCCATCAATAGCTCCAAACAGCCTCTATCCCAACACTTTTTGAAATGCATTACAGGCTTAAATTGCAGTAATGCATGAATATTAATGTCTTGGCTTCATGCTGACTACAATCAAATTTCAAAAGTAAAAGTAAATATAGGAAACACTGCATTTTTTTTTTTAGTTTTATTTGCATTTTTCACACTGTCCCAACTTTGTCTGATTTAAGGTTGTTAAAAAAGCTCACTATGAGTTTGGATCTCAGTTTGTTATGCCTTCGCTTAAAATGGTTAATATAGTTCTGGAGAATTTATCCTCCCGGTAAACACTGGGTGAGAGGGGAGCATATTTTGGATGAGCAAACACATTCTCTGTTTGTTTTTTTTGTTTTTTTTTGTTCTTTCTGCATTCTTCTGTGTCCTCCAGTCATCTGTGCAGTACATGCTACCATGCTAGTGTGCTAATATTTATGGCCACGTCTGTTCTTCAGCTTTTTGTTGACTGCAGGGACTACACAATCTGTGTGTGTGTGTGTGTGTGTGTGTGTGTGCATTTGCACATGTGTGTCAGCAATGGGTTCAACTTAAAGTAAAGGAATGCATTCATTAACAGGGGTGTCCACAAACATTTGGACGTATTGTGTAGGTCTGTTTCTGAGTAAGACCCTCAATCTTAATCTTAAAGCTTAATCTTAGTCATACATTTTGGGATTTAGGACCCTCTCTGGTGAGAATGGGTAATTGCACAGAGCATGCGGAAGAATCATTTTAAACTGGGCGGGTGTGATGCGGTATCCTTTCAGAGGGGATGAATACGATTTCAAAGTTATGTTCAGTCAGAGAGAGAGAGAGAGACCACTCAGTCAGAAACTTTACTTCATCTACACACTTTGCTTTTACTATGAGTGAATACGTTTCTGAGCTCTGAGTTTCCCCTTCTGAAGTCTCCATTGCTACACCAGCCGCTCACATTCAGTAAAACTGCGCCGGATCCTCTTTAATGTGAGTAAGTCCGTAAAGATGTGTGACGTGGTCAGAAGAACTCCTGTGAAAAGTGTTCTGACACCCCAGTTTTTAGAATGAATATATTAGGCTTAGCAGGGATGATTGTTTTAGCACATTGCTACCATTAAACACAATATTTTATCACTTCTCCACTCAGAAATGCTTCTTCTTTTAGTTTAGAAACAAATGAATAGGGACTGCCACTTTAATCACTACTGAATATTCCACAGCCAACTGTCAGTACTATTATAACAAAGTGGAAGCGTCTGGGAATGACAGCAACAGCTGCAAATGGTGGACCAATTTCATATTAAACCCTTAGAATGGATTAATAATTAATATATATTTTTTTCATATTATACAGCTCAAACATGCGTAGTTTAATGCTAGCTCAGTTTCTTTGCAGATCCTCAGCTCAGGGTGGCTATCTCTCTCTGCAGTAATTTATTAGGAGGAAGTAGGGCTTGATCTGTTCAGTCCTTGATTAAGACACAGGAAGGAATGTCAGGCTCTTGTGCACTTTCAGAAGCATGATCCTGCACGGTGGAGCTGACCCTGAGTGATTATGATTCAGGGGCTGGGAATTTGATTTCTGCAGGAGCTCGGCTGGTATAAACGTTGGGATCAGGATGAATTGAATGGGTGGTTAATGCGTGAAGCAGACATAGATGAAGACTAAACGGATGGAGAAAAGGAGAGCGTTTCCCCCGGCCCTGACCTGCCCTGTTCTGTTCAGTGAAGCTGGGCTCAGATCAGCTCCAGGGCACAAACAGGACCATCAATTCAGCTTTCTCAGAAAGGACTTAGTGGGAGGGAACAGGCCTGCACGAAGGTTCAGATACACACGTATTCAGTCACCTCAAAAAATGGTGGCGGCTGCTGAGGCCTAGACATCTGTGTTTATGCTTAATGTATGTGTGAGAGAGAAAGAGACAGACAGAGAGAGAGAGAGAGAGAGAGAGCAGAAGAGAAAGAAGGATAGAGAGAGAAGAAAAGGGAATCCTCCCTTTTCCTTTCATAGTTTGGTCTTCTTAGCCTGATAAATAGACAGTTCAGAAACCCTTTATAATAAAGCCAGAGTTTTAGAGGGTAAGTACTGTGTACTTACAAAGTAAGAATGGTAAAAACACTGTACACTACATAACACAGCTCGCTGCTTCCTATTGTTTCTGAGTACTTTCTGAGTAAGTACTGTGTATTTATAGAGTAAGAACAGTAAACATCAGGTGAGGTGTGGGTTTATTAATCATTAATATAAAACCTTGTGGTTTTTGTGTGTTAATGAATACATTTTCCTTAAAATCTCAGCATTCCTGATTGTCTTATTGAAGATACAGTATGTAAATATTAATACATTTTACTCTTGACATTTCAAACTATACTGTCAGGGCCAGACAAGAATCAGACAGGTGCGGACACAGTTTACAGCTTTTGTTAAAAGGTTTAGTATTAACAGGGGTGATGAGCACAAGCAGGTACAAAACCACAGAAGGATAACAGGGAGAAACCATACCATCAACGGGAAACAGTCCAGAGTTCATACACAGGCAGGCGGTGAAAGGAAGCAGGCAAAAATCAGAATTGATAATACAGTCCAGGTAATACACGAGAGTAAATCCAACACACAGGGCAAAAGCAAAAAGCAGAGTGATAAGCACAGTCCACGTCATACATGAGGTAAATCCAATAAGAGGACGAAGGTAAAAATCGAGGTCGGAAAAACGCGGAAAAAGGATCATACACGAAACAATCAAACAATGGCAAGGAAACGCTTTTTAATGTAGGTAAACCAAACAATTACTCGGCGAGGAGTGAGCGTGAGCGTGGTCCTTAAATTGTGCCTGAGATTAGTACTCCGGCCTTCCTGGTGTGATGTAATGGTGTGGTGCGTTCTGGGTATTGTAGTTGGAGATTGGAGAAGCGCTGACGGGGAGTGTGGAAGGCACAGGAGCGCTTTCAGCACCAGGCATGACATATACATTTTCTTCCAACTCCACCCTGACAGTTTTTAGCTGCTCCACCCTTGAAAGTTTTAAAAGTATAATTCAATCTTTTTAAAACTCATAAAAATTATTAGAATAATAATAATACTGTGATTCCTTGGAGTGTTACTGAAATTAAGCCTTTATAACTGCCATGAACAAAGAGCAAAATGATTATATATCATTGTATATTGTATAAAATACACCACAAGTTTAGGGAAATTACAGTTTTTTATGTGCTTTATTTGTACCTACATTTAAGTATGAGTAGGAGTCCATAAATATTTTGTTTTTACTGATTTATAGAGAACAGTTACACCATAAGTGTTGGGAAAGTACAGGGTAAATTTCAGAAAGTTACCTAGTTGTTACACTCTTGTTCCTGGTTGTACTTCATTTATACCTATAGTTAAAGTACCTGTAGGATCCGGTAGGATCTCTGGTTCATCCAGAGAAGTGCAAAAAAACATGTAAAGGAAACTTACCCTCTAAAATGCGGGTTGTATTATAAAGCATTACTGACATTTCTGCACAAGCTCCTTTTTTCTACATTTAAAAATTGTGTTCCATATGAATTGATCATCTATATAATTATCAAATTATCTCAAATAGAAGTCCAACACTTAATATTTCACAGCACACAAAGTACGCACATTTATACTGATGCTAATAGGCCTCTCCACTGAGATGTGGAAAAAGTATTGCAGTTGCCGCTGTGTTATAGTGCTGTACTCGCCCCCTAATGATAAAGAACAGTACTGCACTCACTCTCACACAGCCTCCTAGACTCTCTTTAGATGTGCAGATGCAGATCAAGATTATATTGTTTATTACGATGCTTTTACATGCATCTATACACTATTGTCAATGACATATGCACAGATATAAATATACAGGTATAACAAATAATATAGGGTATAAGTTAAGATAGGATAGAATCATCAGTCTTTAATTTTGAATGAAGACAAATGAAAAATATAAGAATAAGAGCTTATTAATTGATCTGATCTCACAAACACCATGTCTTAGAAATGTGACAAGATTATTCCATCCTTAAATTATTGCTGTTTGTCTATTGGACCTCTTAAAAGAGAACTCCCACTACCCCCTACGAGGGAAGATATAAAAAATACATCAATAAATATGAAAACTAAACAAGTTTACAGAGAACAGTAGATAAAAAAGTGTTCAAAAAGAGTAAATCAAGAAGATATCAAAAATAAATGTAATATAAATAAATATATATTTATAAGTAATAAATATAATAAAATGATTATAAAATAATACATATAAATAAATTCCAACAAATCCAACAGTATCAGTTTTCTTACATGGGCAGTTTACAAGCAAAACACCAATTCACCAATCCTTAATCTTAATTAATCTTAATCTTAATTGATACATAAATGTAAGTCTTTTTTTGCATAAATGTTGTAGACAGCATGATAAAAACTTTGTAAAATAACTTTTAAATAGTTATTAAGTCATTTATTCTGACTGCCTGTGTTAAATAAACCCAATCAAACACCAAAAGTAGACCTTAGAGTTTCAGTTAGAAATATTTAATTATAATTGACTTCTCACAGTTTATAACCCACTGCTGCATCACTCAATAATGCCCTGATTAAATAATATTAATAATGATATGAGCAGATATTATATATGATCCATTTTCTAAACTTTTAGCTCTTAATAACTGCCTGGGTCACAAACCGTTCCACATGTGCGCAGCTGTAATATTTACTCTGTTCTGCAGCGCAGTTCAGTCAGTTCTCTGTGTTTATTTTAATGTCATTGATCTTTAGGGAGGTAAATGTCTGTGCTGCTTGTTTGGAACTGCCTTACTCTGGAAAAACAAACTGGTACCTGGCCTTATTTACCCTCTGCTCATGGGTAATGCACCCAATTACTGCTGCTGGAGCAGCTGGAGTGATGCAATAGAAAAACAGACTCACTCTAATACATGCCTTTACATCCTCTGACATCAGGGATTTCACCTGGAAACCAACCAGATTCCAGAGAACCATCAGGGTTCTTCTGTGACGTGAATCCTGAAAAACCTTTTATTAAAAAGTATGATAAACTGGTTTACTGGGTGTTCTCTCTTGGCACGTGTTTGGTCCATACTCAGTGCTGCATACTGGGAGCACCCCAAGAGCTGCCTGATGTTTTGGAGGGAGGTGTTCTGAGCCAGTCGTCACATTTGCTTGCCCAATTTGAGTCTTGCTCTTTTTGAGGACTCTTGTTAAGAGTTTAATTTAAACTGAAATAAACTTAAAATTAACTGAAGAATTACATTTAACTGAAGAAAAAATAACCTTATTTTTGCCTTAGCTTTGACATCTTTAAGTCATTGTAATTAAAGTCTTGTGGCCTCGTCTTCAAACAGGTGAAAATCAGAGCTGACAAAGTGCATAATTACCGTATCTCAACAAGACCTTGAGATAATCAGGGTCGGGGTGTTGGATGAGGATCACCACCAAACCTCATTCCAACTGCTCGACTCATCCCAAAGGTATTGGAAGGAACTCCATCATTCTAGAGAACACAGTTCCACTGCTCCAAAATCCAGTGCCCTGTACTGTCTTTATACCTCTCTAGACCATACCTGGCATTTTTTAAATAGCCATACCATGCCTTTGTTGAATAGCACACCGCTTTCCCACAGCTTTCTGAGATCCAGTAATTTTGTGCTTTTTGCCCAGCACTCTGTAAAACAGGCACTTCGGAGCATCCACCTGCCCCTGATAAATTGCTTTTTCCACTGTTATCCAGGCTCAAAGTAGCTCCACACCTCATTGCTAGAATCCGGAGAGCCCTGACATTTAAAACAAGGCATTAATAACTTAAAAAGTGCACAAGAAGCTTATTAAAAACCTCTCTTTACATCCCATAGATTTAGCTATGGCTCCGTGCGCCGCCATCACTGTACTGATCATGACATAGACATATATATATATATATACATAGACGACACATAGCCTGCCTCCTGGCATAGCAGCCGGCCGCTATATTGGAGGAATCAACCATGCGCCCCAGTGCATTTATTTACACTGAGGAAGGTGTTTAATACACCTATAATAATAACAACTCTACCCATTTATACCTGATATACACACGGTGTGGTTTGTTACAATGATACAAGGTGCTGTCACACATTACAAATACCTGCTTTAATGCTGAAATACGCTAGATTTATGCTCTTTAACAAAGACAGACATATGGATGGCAAATTAATAATTATAATTATTAGGGGTGTGATGAGATCTTGTGGCAAAACATTACGATATTTCTCGTCAAGCTTAAACCTGTCTTGCAGGGAAAAAAAACAGTTTAGTGTGGAGTTTTTAAGAGGGATCTGGCAACCCAGTAGTGATAGCGTGTGGTGGCTGAGCAGTGAGAGCAGCTCTCAGCAGAAGAGGAAAATTTGGGTATTTGCACAGAAGATGCTTCTGCTACTTTTAAGTTGTATGTCTGGCTGCATTTTGTCTCCAGTGGAAACAATAATCGGTAACAGAGTGACCAACAAGACACAAACCATATATAAATACTGTAAATAAATCGTACACGTGACATAGGCAGTTGTACTAATTCCTATACCACTTTAAAATAAGACTACCTTTATAAAGGGTTTATAAATGGTTTACAATTAGTTTATTAATGGTTACTAATTAGGTTGTAAATGCCTTAAAATCATTAATAATCAGTTATTACACATATGTAGGGCAACATTGACCTGTTGTTTGCCAAATAGTGAACCCACAGCCATCTATATTGTTGCCCTTTCTAATTATGTGTTATAACTGATTATTAATGATTTTAAGGCATTTACAACTTAATTAGTAACCATTAATAAACTAATTGTAAACCATTTATAAACCCTTTATAACGGTAGTCTTATTTTAAAGTGGTACCCTAATTCCTTAGCTCTGTACTGTATTTCAAAAAATGTTCTGTCTCTGTTTGCACTTCATGCATAGTCTTAATATGACTGGTTATTGTTATATATATATATATATATATATATATATATATATATATATATATATATATATATATATATATATATGATGGTGGCACCCAGTGATTAGCTAAAGCTACAAGTTGTTAAAAAAAAGCACAAAATTGAGAGTGGAGCTGTACACCGGTGTTCTCCTTTTAGTGTTGGTAAAATTGATGCGGGTTGATTCTCATATTGTACTCAGCAACTGTGGTTACGGCACATGCGACTTGAACCAATTCCTGTATTATACTCGGCAACCGGGGTGTTCCCACGTTATACTCTGTGTGTGAGCTTAGCATTTGAGCCAGAATTGAGCCTAGATATAAACCGAAGCCAGGCTAATGCAACTCATGCATTAGTTTGTGGAGCTCAGTGTATAAATGACCTAAATGATTTTTGCTCTTCGTGTTATAACAATGGTAACCGGTGGCAACTGGCTAGAATTACCCATTCGATCAGACTGAAGACATAGAAGATAGAAGTGATTCTAGCAGAAACCACAGGTCAGTGCAGAGTTCTCCACTATTCGCTAATACTAGTCCCTGTCCCATGACTTTTGGAATACATGGTGTAGTGTAGTGTATAAAGGCTTTGATGCTGAGCTGTAGAACAGCAGGATAAGTACTGGGTGGAGAAAACAGTTAGCAGCTCAATCGTCACATCTCTCTGGATTTCAGATGAAGCTGCTCTGCTCTAC